>NC_092039.1:14273687-14533201 GCF_003086295.3 Arachis hypogaea
TGTTGATCGCCTGACAACCGAGTGCTCGCCTGACAACCGAGCCAGCCATTCCGTGAGATCAGAGTCTTCATGGTATAGGCTAGAACTGATGGCGGCATTCAAGAGAATCCGGAAGGTCTAACCTTGTCTGTGGTATTCTGAGTAGGATTCAATGATTGAATGACTGTGACGAGCTTCAAACTCCTGAAGGCGGGGCGTTAGTGACAGACGCAAAAGAATCACTGGATTCTATTCCGGCCTGATTGAGAACCGACAGATGGATAGCCGTGCCGTGACAGGGTGCGTTGAACATTTCCACTGAGAGGATGTGAGGTAGCCACTGACAACGGTGAAACCCTTGCATAAGCTTGCCATGGAAAGGAGTAAGAAGGATTGGATGAAGACAGTAGGAAAGCAGAGAGACGAAAGGGACAAGCATCTTCATACGCTTATCTGAAATTCCCACCAATGAATTACATAAGTATCTCTATCTTTACCTTTATGTTTTATTCGTATATCATCATTCATATCCATTTGAGTCTGCCTGACTAAGATTTACAAGGTGACCATAGCTTGCTTCATACCAACAATCTCTGTGGGATCGACCCTTACTCGCGTAAGGTTTATTACTTGGATGACCCAGTACACTTGCTGGTTAGTTGTGCGAAGTTGTGATAAAGAGTTGAGATTGCAATTGAGCGTACCATGTTGATGGCGCCATTGATGATCACAATTTCATGCACCAAGTCTGTGAAAATGTTCAACGCGCTCTGTCACAGCACGGCTATTCAGCTGTCGGTTCTCGATCATGTCGGAATAGAATCCAGTGATTCTCTTGCGTCTGTCACTAACGCCCCACAATCGCGAGTTTGAAGCTCGTCACAGTCATTCAATCCTTGAATCCTACTCAGAATACCACAGACAAGGTTTAGACCTTCCGGATTCTCTTGAATGCCGCCATCAATTCTAGCTTATACCACGAAGATTCCGATTAAGGGATCTAAGAGATATCCACTCAATCTAAGGTAGAACGGAGGTGGTTGGCAGGCACACGTTCATAGGTGAGAATGATGATGAGTGTCACGGATCATCACATTCATCAATTTGAGGAACAAGTGATATCTTAGAACAAGAATAAGCTGAATTGAATAGAAGAACAATAGTAATTGCATCAATACTCGAGGTACAGCAGAGCTCCACACCTTAATATATGGTGTGTAGAAACTCCACCGTTGAAAATATATAAGAACAAGGTCTAGGCATGGCCGAGAGGCTAGCCCCCAATAATCTAAGAACTAGACGTCCAAAGATGATCTAGAGATCTAAAGTGATCAAAAGATGTAAATACAATAGCAAAAGGTCCTATTTGTAGAGAACTAGTAGCTTAGGATTTACAAAGATGAGTAAATGACATAAAAATCCACTTCCGGGCCCACTTGGTGTGTGCTTGGGTTGAGCATTGAAGCATTTTCGTGTAGAGACTCTTCTTGGAGTTAAACGCCAGCTTTTGTGCCAGTTTGGGCGTTTAACTCCCATTCTTGTGCCAGTTCCGGCGTTTTACGCCAGAATTCTTGAGCTGACTTGGAACGCCTGTTTGGGCCATCAAATCTCGAGCAAAGTATGAATTATTATACATTGCTGGAAAGCCCAGGATGTCTACTTTCTAAAGAAATTGAGAGCGCGCCAATTGGGCTTCTGTAGCTCCAGAAAATCCACTTTGAGGGCAGGGAGGTCAGAATCCAACAGCATCTGCAGTCCTTTTCAGCCTCTGAATCAGATTTTTGCTCAGGTCCCTCAATTTCAGCCAGAAAATACCTGAAATCATAGAAAAACACACAAACTCATAGTAAAGTCCATAAAAGTGAATTTTAACTAAAAACTAATAAAAATGTAATAAAAACTAACTTAAACATACTAAAAACATACTAAAAACAATGCCAAAAAGCGTATAAATTATCCGCTCATCACAACACCAAACTTAAATTGTTGCTTGTCCCCAAGCAACTGAAAATCAAATAAGATAAAAAGAAGAGAATATGCAATGAATTCCAAAAACATCTATGAAGATCAGTATTAATTAGATGAGCGGGGCTTTAGCTTTTTGCCTCTGAACAGTTTTGGCATCTCACTTTATCCTTTGAAATTCAGAATGATTGGCTTCTCTAGGAACTCAGAATCCAGATAGTGTTATTGATTCTCCTAGTTAAGTATGATGATTCTTGAACATAGCTACTTTATGAGTCTTGGCTGTGGCCCAAAGCACTCTGTCTTCTAGTATTACCACCGGATACATACATACCACAGACACATAACTGGGTGAACCTTTTCAGATTGTGACTCAGCTTTGCTAGAGTCCCCAATTAGAGGCGTCCAGGGTTCTTAAGCACACTCTTTTTGCCTTGGATCACAACTTTATTATTTTTTTCTTTTTCTTTTCCCCTTTTTTTCGTTTTTTTCGAATTCAATGCTTTTTCTTACTTCAAGAATCATTTTTATGATTTTTCAGATCCTCAGTAACATGTCTCATTTTTCATCATTCTTTCAAGAGCCAACATTCATGAACAATAAATTCAAAAGACATATGCACTGTTCAAGCATACATTCAGAAGTCAAAGTATTGCCACCACATCAAAATAATTAATCTGTTATAAAATTCAAAATTCATGCAATTCTTCTCTTTTCTAATTAAGAACATTTTTCATTTAAGAAAGGTGATGGATTCATAGGACATTCATAACTTTAAGGCATAGACACTAAGACACTAATGATCATAAGACTCAAACATAGATAAACATAAGCATAAAAATTCGAAAAACAGGAAAATAAAGAACAAGGAAGTTAAAGAACGGGTCCACCTTAGTGATGGCAGCTTGTTCTTCCTCTTGAAGATCTTGTGGAGTGCTTGAGCTCCTCAATGTCTCTTCCTTGTCTTTGTTGCTCCTCTCTCATGATTCTTTGATCTTCTCTAATTTCATGGAGGAGAATGAAATGTTCTTGGTGCTCTACCCTTAGTTGTCCCATGTTGGAACTCAATTCTCCTAGGGAGGTGTTGATTTGCTCCCAATAGTTTTGTGGAGGAAAGTGCATCCCTTGAGGTATCTCAGGGATTTCATGGTGAGTGGGATCTCTTGTTTGCTCCATCCTCTTTTTAGTGATGGGCTTGTCTTCATCAATGAGGATGTCTCCCTCTATGTCAATTCCAACTGAATAACAGAGGTGACAAATGAGATGAGGGAAAGCTAACCTTGCCAAGGTAGAGAACTTGTCCGCCACCTTATAAAGTTCTTGGGATATAACCTCATGAACTTCTACTTTCTCTCCAATCATGATGCTATGAATCATGATAGCCTGGTCTATAGTAACTTCGGACCGGTTGCTAGTGGGAATGATTGAGCGTTGGATAAACTCCAACCATCCTCTAGCCACGGGCTTGAGGTCATGCCTTCTCAGTTGAACCAGCTTCCCTCTTGAATCTCTCTTCCATTGAGCGCCCTCTTCACAAATGTCTATGAGGACTTGGTCCAACCTTTGATCAAAGTTGACCCTTCTAGTGTAAGGTTGTTCATCTCTTTGCATCATGGGTAAGTTGAATGCCAACCTTACATTTTCCAGACTAAAATCCAAGCATTTCTCCTGAACCATTGTAAGCCAATTCTTTAGGTCTGGGTTCACACTTTGATCATGGTTCTTGGTGATCCATGCATTAGCATAGAACTCTTGAACCATTAAGATTCTGACTTGTTGAATGGGGTTGGTAAGAACTTCCCAACCTTTCCTTCGGATCTCATGTCGGATCTCCGGATATTCACTCTTTTTGAGTTTGAAAGGGACCTCGAGGATCACCTTTTTCATGGCCACAACTTCATAGAAGTGGTCTTGATGCACCCTTGAGATGAATCTCTCCATCTCCCATGATTCGGAGGTGGAAGCTTTTGCCTTCCCTTTCCTCTTTCTAGAGGTTTTTCCGGCCTTAGATGCCATAAATGGTTATGGAAAAACAAAAAGCAATGCTTTTACCACACCAAACTTAAAAGGTTTGCTCGTCCTCGAGCAAAAGAAGAAAGAAGAGAATAAAAGAAGAAGAAATAGAGGAGATGGAGGTGGCTTTGTGGTTTGGCCAAGAGGGAGAAGTAGTGTTTAGGTTGTGTGAAAATGAAGGAGTGAAGATGGGTTTATATAGGAGTGGATAGGGGTTGTATGGTTTGGCCATTATGGGTGGGTTTGGGAGGGAAAGGGGTTTGAATTTGAATGGTGAGGTAGGTGGGGTTTTATGAAGGATAGATGTGAGTGGTGAAGAGAATAGTGGGATTTGATAGGTGAGGGGTTTTTTAGGAAAGAGGTGTTGAGGTGATTGGTGAATGGGTAAAGAAGAGAGAGAGTGGTGGGGTAGGTGGGGATCCTGTGGGGTCCACAGATCCTGAGGTGTCAAGGAAAATTCATCCCTGTACTAAGTGGCGAGCAAAAATGCTCTTTATGCCAATTCTGGCGTTAAACGCCGGGCTGGTGCCCATTTCTGGCATTTAACGCCAGCTTCTTGCCCTTTCCTGGCGTTTAACGCCAGTCTGGTGCCTCTTTCTGGCGTTAAACGCCCAGAATGGTGCCAGACTGGGCGTTAAACGCCCATTTGCTGCCCTTACTGGCGTTTAAACGCCAGCAGGTTTTCCTCCAGGGTATGCTATTTTTCTTTCTGTTTTTCATTCTGTTTTTGCTTTTTCAATTGATTTTGTGACTTCCCATGATCATCAACCTACAGAAAACATAAAATAACAAAAGAAAAATAGATAAATATATCATTGGGTTGCCTCCCAACAAACGCTTCTTTAATGTCATTAGCTTGACAGTGGGCTCTCATGGAGCCTCACAGATACTCAGAGCAATGTTGGAACCTCCCAACACCAAACTTAGAGTTTGACTGTGAGGGTTCAATACCAAACTTAGAAGTTGGTTGTGGCCTCCCAACACCAAACTTAGAGTTTGACTGTGGGGGCTCTGTTTGACTCTGTTTTGAGAGAAGCTCTTCATGCTTCCTCTCCATGGTTACAGAGGGATATCCTTGAGCGTTAAACACAAAGGATTCTTCATTCACTTGAATGATCATTTCTCCTCTATCAACATCAATCACAGCCTTTGCTGTGGCTAGGAAGGGTCTACCAAGGATGATGGATTCATCCATGCACTTCTCAGTCTCTAGGACTATGAAATCAGCAGGGATGTAATGGTCTTCAACTTTTACCAGAACATCATCTACAAGTCCATAAGCTTGTTTTCTTGAATTGTCTGCCATCTCTAGTGAGATTCTTGCAGCTTGTACCTCAAAGATCCCTAGCTTCTCCATTACAGAGAGAGGCATCAGGTTTATGCTTGACCCTAGGTCACACAGAGCCTTTTTGAAGGTCATGGTGCCTACTGTACAAGGTATTGAGAACTTCCCAGGGTCCTGTCTCTTTTGAGGTAACCTCTGCCTAGTCAAGTCATCCAGTTCTTTGGTGAGCAAAGGGGGTTCATCCTTCCAAGTCTCATTATCAAATAACTTGTCATTTAGCTTCATGATTGCTCCAAGGTACTTAGCAACTTGCTCTTCAAAGGAAAAATACTCATCAGAGTTCATGAATGGCAGAAGTAAATCCAATAGAATCTCTATGGTCTCAGTGTGAGCCTCAGATTCCCATGGTTCCTCATTAGGGAACTCATTGGTGGCCAGTGGACGTCCATTGAGGTCTTCCTCAGTGGCACTCACTGCCTCTTTCTCCTCTCCAAGTTCGGCCATGTTGATGGCCTTACACTCTCCTTTTGGATTTTCTTCTGTATTGCTTGGAAGAGTACTAGGAGGGAATTCAGTAATTTTCTTACTCAGCTGACCCACTTGTGCCTCCAAGTTTCTAATGGAGGACCTTGTTTCAGTTATGAAACTTTGAGTGGTTTTGATTAGATCAGAGACTATAGTTGCTAAGTCAGAGGAGTTCTGCTTAGAGTTCTCTGTCTGTTGCTGAGAAGATGATGAAAAAGGCTTGCCATTGCTAAACCTATGTCTTCCACCATTATTGTTGTTGAAACCTTGTTGAGGTCTCTGTTGATCCTTCCATGAGAGATTTGGATGATTTGTCCATGAAGGATTATAGGTGTTTCCATAGGGTTCTCCCATGTAATTGACCTCTTCCATTGAAGGGTTCTCAGGATCATAAGCTTCTTCTTCAGATGAAGCATCCTTAGTACTACCTGGTGCAGCTTGCATTCCAGACAGACTTTGAGAAATCATATTGACTTGCTGAGTCAATATTTTGTTTTGAGCCAGTATGGCATTCAGAGTATCAATCTCAAGAACTCCTTTCTTCTGATTCGTCCCATTGTTCACAGGATTCCTTTCAGAAGTGTACATGAATTGGTTATTTGCAACCATTTCAATGAGTTCTTGAGCTTCTGCAGGCGTCTTCTTCAGATGAAGAGATCCTCCAGCAGAGCTATCCAATGACATCTTGGACAGTTCAGACAGACCATCATAGAAGATACCTATGATGCTCCACTCAGAAAGCATGTCAGAAGGACACTTTCTGATCAATTATTTGTATCTTTCCCAAGCTTCATAGAGGGATTCACCTTCCTTCTGTCTGAAGGTTTGGACTTCCACTCTAAGCTTACTCAATTTTTGAGGTGGAAAGAACTTTGCCAAGAAAGCATTGACTAGCTTTTCCCAAGAGTTCAGGCTTTCTTTAGGTTGTGAGTCCAACCATATCCTAGCTTTGTCTCTTACAGCAAAAAGGAATAGCATAAGTCTGTAGACCTCAGGGTCAACCCCATTGGTCTTGACAGTGTCACAGATTTGCAAGAATTCAGCTAAAAACTGATGAGGATCTTCCAATGGAAGTCCATGAAACTTGCAATTCTGTTGCATTAGAGAAACTAATTGAGGCTTAAGCTCGAAGTTGTTTGCTCCAATGGCAGGGATAAAGATGCTTCTCCCATAGAAGTCGGGAGTAGGTGCAGTAAAGTCACCCAGCACCTTCCTTGCATTGTTGGCATTGTTGTTGTTTTCGGCTGCCATGTCTTCTTCTTTGAAGAATTCTGCTAGGTCCTCTACAGAGAGTTGTGCCTTAGCTTCTCTTAGCTTTCGCTTCAAGGTCCTTTCAGGTCCAGGGTCAACCTCAACAAGAATGCTTTTGTCTTTGCTCCTGCTCATATGAAAGAGAAGAGAACAAGAAAATATGAAATCCTCTATGTCACAGTATAGAGATTCCTTAAGGTGTCAGAGGAATAGAAAAATAGAAGGAAGAGGTAGAAGAATTCGAACTTAGAAAGATAGAGTTCGAATTGTACATGTTAGTCCATAAGTAGAAGGATGTGAGAAGAAGGGAAGAAATTTTCGAAAATAAATTTAAAAAGATTTTAAAAACATTTTGAAAAAGTGAAGAATGATTTTCGAAAAATATGATTGGGAAAGAGATAAAGTGTTTTTTGAAAAAGATTTTGAAATTAGAAATAAAAAAGATATGATTGAAAACTTATTTTGAAAAAGATGTGATTAAAAAGATATGATTGAAAATATATAGTTTTAAAAAGATATGATTGAGAAGATATGATTGAAAAACAATTTAAAAAGATTTGATTTTTAAAATCAATGACTTGGCTAACCAAGAAAAATATGATTCAAACATTAAACCTTTCTCAACAGAAAAGGCAACATACTTGAAATGTTGAATCAAATCATTAATTGTTAGCAAGTATTTTTGAAAATGGAAAGAAATTGATTTTGAAAATATATGATTGAAAAGATATGATTTGAAAAAGATTTGATTTTGAAAAATTGTGAGAACTTGAAAATTTGAATTGAAAACAAAATCTTCCCTCTTGTGCCATCCTGGCGTTAAACGCCCAGAATGGTATCCATTCTGGCGTTTAACGCCCAAAATGCTACCCTTTTGGGCGTTAAACGCCAGTTTTCCTTCCTCACTGGGCATTTTGAACGCCCAGCTTTTTCTGTGTAATTCCTCTGCTGTTGTTCTGAATCTTCAATTCTCTGCATTATTGACTTGAAAAGACACAAATTAAATTTTTTTTTTTGGATTTTTAATGATGAGGAAAAATCAAAATGCAACTAAAATCAAATAAACAATGCATGCAAGACACCAAACTTAGAAGTTTGTATACTACTGACACTAACAAGTTGAGAATGCATATGAGAAACAACAAAACACTCAAGACAAGAGAATTTAAAGATCAGAGCAATGAAATCATCAAGAACAACTTGAAGATCAATGAAGACACATGATTGAATTCAAAGAATGCATGCAATTGACATCAAACTTAAAATGAGACACTAGACTCAACAAAAAACATAAAATATTTTTTGTTTTTATGACTTTGTAATTTTTTTGGATTTTTCGAAAATTATATGGAGAAGAAAATAAAGAGATTCAAAATTTTTAATAAGAATTCCAGGAATCATGCAATGTTTGTCTAAAGTTTTTGTCTAAAGGAATTAGACATGGCTAGCCAAGCTTCAGCAGGACATTACATTCAAGAGCTAAATTGATGAAGATCAATCAGCTTTGGTGATGATAAGAACATCACCTTGAAACTTTGGAATTCATTCTTAAAAATTCTGAAAAATACCTAATCTAAGCAACAAGATGAACCGTCAGTTGTCCAAACTCAAACAATCCCCGGCAACGGCGCCAAAAACTTGGTGCACAAAATTGTGATCATCAATGGCGCCATCAACATGGTACGCTCAATTGCAATCTCAACTCTTTATCACAACTTCGCACAACTAACCAGCAAGTGCACTGGGTCGTCCAAGTAATAAACCTTACGTATGGATGATTTATGAATAAAGCATAAAATAAAGATAGAGATACTTATGTAATTCATTGGTGAGAATTTCAGATAAGCGTATGGAGATGCTTTGTCCCTTCCGTCTCTCTGCTTTCCTACTGTCTTCATCCAATCCTTCTTACTCCTTTCCATGGCAAGCTGTATGTAGGGTTTCACCGTTGTCAATGGCTACCTCCCATCCTCTCAGTGAAAATGTTCAACGCGCTCTGTCACAGCACGGCTATTCAGCTGTCGGTTCTCGATCATGTCGGAATAGAATCCAGTGATTCTCTTGCGTCTGTCACTAACGCCCCACAATCGCGAGTTTGAAGCTCGTCACAGTTATTCAATCCTTGAATCCTACTCAGAATACCACAGACAAGGTTTAGACCTTCCGGATTCTCTTGAATGCCGCCATCAATTCTTGAAGATTCCGATTAAGGGATCCAAGAGATATCCACTCAATCTAAGGTAGAACGGAGGTGGTTGGCAGGCACACGTTCATAGGTGAGAATGATGATGAGTGTCACGGATCATCACATTCATCAAGTTGAGGAACAAGTGATATCTTAGAACAAGAATAAGCTGAATTGAATAGAAGAACAATAGTAATTTCATTAATACTCGAGGTACAGCAGAGCTCCACACCTTAATCTATGGTGTGTAGAAACTCCACCGTTGAAAATACATAAGAACAAGGTCTAGGCATGGCCGAGAGGCCAGCCCCCCATAATCTAAGAACTAGACATCCAAAGATGATCTAGAGATCTAAAGTGATCAAAAGATGTAAATACAATAGCAAAAGGTCCTATTTGTAGAGAACTAGTAGCTTAGGGTTTACAAAGATGAGTAAATGACATAAAAATCCACTTCCGGGCCCACTTGGTGTGTGCTTGGGCTGAGCATTGAAGCATTTTCGTGTAGAGACTCTTCTTGGAGTTAAACGCCAGCTTTTGTACTAGTTTGGGCGTTTAACTCCCATTCTTGTGCCAGTTCCGGCGTTTTACGCCAGAATTCTTGAGCTGACTTGGAACGCCTGTTTGGGCCATCAAATCTCGGGCAAAGTATGAACAATTATATATTTCTGGAAAGCCCAGGATGTCTACTTTTCAACGCAATTGAGATCGCGCCAATTTGGCTTCTGTAGCTCTAGAAAATCCACTTTGAGTGCAGGGAGGTCAGAATCCAACAGCATCTGCAGTCCTTTTCAGCCTCTGAATCAGATTTTTGCTCAGGTCCCTCAATTTCAGCCAGAAAATACCTGAAATCACAGAAAAACACACAAACTCATAGTAAAGTCTAGAAAAGTGAATTTTAACTAAAAACTAATAAAAATGTAATAAAAACTAACTAAAATATACTAAAAACATACTAAAAACAATGCCAAAAAGCGTATAAATTATCCGCTCATCAGTAATCCCTGAAAGAGACCTAACAAAGGTCCAAGAAAGAGGATTGCAAAAACAACTTAGAAGAGATCGACCTAAAAAAGTCGATCCCCTACAAGACAAGTTGTAAAAGTAATCCCTGAAAGAGACCTAACAAAGGTCTAAGAAAGAGGATCACAAAAACAACTTAGAAGAAATCGACCTAACGAAGTCGGTCTCCTACAAGACAAGTTGTAAAAGTAATCCCTCAAAGAGACCTAACAAAGGTCCAAGAAAGAGGATTATAAAAGCAACTTAGAAGAAATCGACCTAACGAAGTCGGTCTCCTACAAGACAAGTTGTAAATGTAATCCCTGAAAGAGACCTAACAAAGGTCCAAGAAAGAGGATTACAAAAGCAACTTAGAAGAAATTGACCTAACGAAGTCGGTCTCCTACAAAACAAGATAATCCCTGAAAGAGACCTGAACAAGGTCCAAAAATGAGGATTATCAAAAAACTTGACAGAGTCTAGTATGACGAAGTCGGCCCGAAAAAGATAAAGTTACAAAAGGTAAAACCTCAAAAGAGATCTGAACAAGATCTAAGAAAAAAGGATCACCTAGTAACGAAACGGGGACCGACATGAAGAAGTCAGACTAAAGCTACAAAAAGGTATAAAAAGTAATCCTAAGGGATTGCTCGAAAAGATCAATTGAGAAGATCAACCAACAGAGGGGAGATAATTCGACCCGATAGACCTTGACCTCGCCACAAAAGCGATCAAAGGAGGATGGATAAAAAACAACTCTGAAAATTCCAGGTAAATGATAAAGAAAGCTGCAAGCAAGCATATCGCAGTTACCAAAAAACAAAGACTCAACAGGCCGCTTGAAGCTAACCCCAAGAGTCAGAGAAACCATTTTGTTTTTCAAAATAAAGTTGCTAAAAATAGCAATTGGAGTATCAACAGTCAACAAAGCATCATTTACAAAAAAGAGTTCAAAGCCCACAAACCGGGCTATTTACACAAATACTTAAAAAATGAGGTCAACCAAGATCTGGAGCCTTCCTGGCAGCATCAGTACGGGGAGAAGGAGGGCAAGTCTGAATAGGCACAGTATCTATAGTTCCATCATCCCGGTTCAGAATCTGGCAATCCGGATCAGACGTAACGGGAGGAACCGAGGAGGTCGACACTTTAAGAGAAGGCACTGGGGGAGGGTCAGCATCATCATCATCCTAGTCATCAGGGACAATCTTACCATCCCTCACAACATTGTCCAGGCTGATGAGAGTCAAGTCGGCATCAGGAGCAACAATCCAGAACTGCTCCATCAGGTTCTCGGAGGCGGCAGTTACGCTGCCCACAAGGTGACCCTGAAGCTCGGCATAATTAACCCGAGCAGTTTCCAAATCATCCCGGAGATGCATTAATTCCCTATAAGCTGAGACATAGCTATCCTTGTGCTTCAGTGCCATGTCCTCAGCCAACTTCAAAGAAGCAGCCAAGGCAATAGAGCTGGCCTTCTCACCCTCCAGCTCCTTCTCTACCTTCGCCAACTTCACCTCCAACTCATCCTTCAGACCCTTGATCCGATCAAATTCTGATTTGGCCTCCTCCATGAAGGATTTTGTGGCATGAATCGAGATCCCCTGAACTGTTCGGAAAATAGCCACACCCATATGAGCCATTTTCACACTACTTTTGGTGATAAAATCCAGAAGAAGAGACACGTCGTCCATAGAAAGCCCACCATAGGGGGCAATTTGCTGGTCAACAAACTCGATAGCATCAAAATCCGGGGCATCTAGGTTAAAGGGCTCGGATGTTTTTTGCTTTTTTAAAGGAGGAGCACCAGAAGCAACGGCAGAAGTCTATAGAGGATCGACCTGACGAAATCGAGGAGTAGGAATTACTTTCCTCGGCCCGGGAGAACTCGGCACAGGAGGCTTCACTGGAACCTAAGAAGATCCCTCTCCGGCCACTTCAGCGCGAGATGTTCAGAGCAGCAGTTGCCTTCTTTGCCCTTTTAAAGGCCTTCATGGAGTCATTGTTCTTTGACATCTCTGCAAATACAGAATCAGCCACAGCAAAGAGTTACAGTCACAATAAGAGGAAGAAAAAATTAAGAAACAAGTGTAAAAACAAGTCAGACAAGTACCCAAAACGGCCCGAACCAAGGACGGGTCATTCAAAAACCTTTTTGTATCAAGATGGGGTGGTGCCCCCCATAGATCCTTAAGAACAACAACAAAGGCACACTCAACATCATCAAGTATCTCCCAGGTATAGCGAGACACTCTTACATCCCTCTGCCACTCTAGAGGGAAAGAAGGCTCATCATTTTCATCAAGAAAAAAAGGGCGGGCCCCCTCAACAACACGAACCTTAAAGAAGTAATTCTTGAAGTCCTTAAAGGACTCATCATACATAGCAAAAACTTTATGGCCCTGAGCAGACCTGAAAGAAACCCAGGAAGCTTTCTTTTTTGAAGAACCGCCAGGCTTGGCGGAAACAAACAAATAAAGGAAAAGAGTCTGAGAGGGTGTTACATCTAATTCTCGGTAGAGAAGCTGAAAAATTTTAATGAAACTCCAGGAATTTGGGTTAGTTGGCCTCATGTCTTCTCGCAATAACATTGTAGAGATGTCTTCCAGAGTTCCCGAGGGGATGTCCGATTGGCTGGACTCCCTTATTTTGTTGTGTATTTTTGTTGTGGATGCTGAGTTTTGCACAGAGCTGAGGAAGCGCCATAGGATTTGTGGTAACAATGCCCGTGAGGAGGATTACGAGCTTGTTGCTCCTGATTCTGATGAGAGAGTTTGTTTTCCGACTTCTATTGAGAGGGAGCGTCCCTTCTTCTTTGCCTATGAATACTTCTTCAGCCAGTTGAACGTTACTTTTTCTTTTACTGCTTTCGAGACCGACCTGTTGTGGTCGTGTAATATTGCCCCATCCCGCTTCACCCTAATTCCTGGGATTTTATTAAAATTTTTCAACTTCTCTGCCGTGAATTAGATATAACACCTTCCCAGACTCTTTTCCTTTATTTGTTTGTTTCCGCCAAGCCTGGTGGTTCTTCAAAAAAGAAAGCTTCCTGGGTCTCCTTCAGGTCCGCCCAGGGCCATAAAGTTTTTGCTATGTATGATGAGTCCTTTAAGGACTTCAAGAATTACTTCTTTAAAGTTTGTGCTGTCGAGGGGGCCCGACCCTTTTTTCTTGATGAAAATGATGAGCCTTCTTTCCCTCTAGAGTGACAGAGGGATGTGAGAGTGTCTCGCTATACCTGGGAGATGGTTGATGATGTTGAGTGTGCCTTTGTTGTTGTTCTTGAGGATCTATGGGGGAAACCACCCCATCTTGATACAAAAAGGTTTTTGAATGACCCATCCTTGGTTCGGACTGTTTTGGGTACTTGTCTAACTTGTCTTTTATACTTGTTTCTTTAATTTTTTCTTCCTCTTATTTGTGATCGTAACTCTTTGTTGTGGCTATTTCTGTATTTGTAGAGATGTCAAAGAACAACGACTCCATAAAAGCTTTCAAAAGGGCAAAGAAAGCAACTGCTGCTCTGAACATCTCGGCCAAAGTGGCCGGCGAGGGATCTTCTCAGATCCAAGTGAAGCCTCCTGTGCCGAGTTCTCTCGGGCCGAGGAAAGTAATTCCTACTCCTTGGTTTCATCGGTCGATCCTCCACAGACTTCTGCCGTTGCTTCTGGTGTCCCTCCCTTGAAAAAGCAAAAAACATCCGAGCCTTTTAACCTGGATGCCCCGGACTTTGATGCTATCGAGTTTGTTGACCAGCAAATTGCCCCCTATGGTGGGCTTTCCATGGATGACGTGTCTCTTTTTCAACATCTGGATTTCATCACCAAAAGTAGTGTGAAGATGGCTCATATGGGTGCGGCTATTTTCCGAACAGTTCAGGGGATTCCAATTCATGCCACAAAATCCTTCATGGAGGAGGCCAAGTCAGAATTTGATCGGATCAAGGGTCTGAAGGATGAGTTGGAGGTGAAGTTGGCAAAGGTGGAGAAGGAGCTGGAGGGTGAGAAGGCCAGCTCTATTGCCATGGCTGCTTCTTTGAAGTTGGATAAGGACATGGTCTTGAAGCATAAGGATAGCTATGTCTCGGCTTATAGGGAATTAATGCATCTCCGGGATGATTTAGAAGCTGCTCGCGTTAATTATGCTGAGCTTCAGAGTCACCTTGTGGGCAGCGTAACTGCTGCCTCTGAGAACCTGATAGAGCAGTTCTGGATTGTTGCTCCTGATGCCGACTTGACTCTCATCAACCTGGACAATATTGTGAGGGATGGTAAGATTGTCCCTAACGACCAGGATGATGATGATGATGACCCTCCCCCAGTGCCTTCTCTTAAAGTGTTGACCTCATCGGTTCCTCCCGTTACGTCCGATCCGGATTGCCAGTTTCTAAACCGGGATGATGAAACTGTAGATGCTGTGCTTATTCAGACTTGCCCTCCTTCTCCCCGTACTGATGCTGCCGGGAAGGCTCCAGATCTTGGTTGACCTCCCTTTTTAAGTATTTGTGTAAATAGCCCGGTTTGTGGGCTTTGAACTCTTTTTTTTTTGTAAATGATGCTTTGTTAACTGTTGATACTCCAGTTGCTATTTTTAGCAACTTTATTTTGAAAAACAAAATGGTTTCTATGAGGTTGATTTTGGTGGCCTCTTGAAGCTTTATCATACTATGTTTTTATTGTGCCTTAACAGGGTATCTGTTGGAATCTTACTGCTTGGCCCCTTTAGATTGCTTTCGTACTTATTGTTTGTAGCTTGGATCCTTTTGAGGCCGTGATTGTGGGGGGTCCGATTTGTTTCTCGGTTTCCTCGCTTTTGTTTGTATTTTTAGCGCCTCATAACCGATTTCTTTATGTTGGTCCCCTTCTAAGTTATTTTTGTAATCCTCTTTCCCGGACCTTTGTCAGGTCTCTTTAAGGGATTACTTTTATAACTTATCTCTTGTAGGAGACCGACTTCGTTAGGTTGATCTCTTCCTGGTTGTTTTTGTAATCCTCTTTCTTGGACCATTGTTAGGTCTTTTTCAGGGATTACTTTTACAACTTGTCTTGTAGGAGATCGGCTTCATTAGGTTGATCTCTTCTAAGTTGTTTTTGTAATCCTCTTTCTTGGACCTTTGTTAGGTCTCTTTCAGGGATTACTTTTACAACTTGTCTTGTAGGAGATCGACTTCGTTAGGTCGATCTCTTCTAAGTTGTTTTTGTAATCCTCTTTCTTGGACCTTTGTTAGCTCTCTTTCAGGGATTACTTTTACAACTTGTTTTGTAGGAGACCGACTTCGTTAGGTCGATCTCTTCTAAGTTATAGCAATTCCTCTTTAATAGGGTTGGCCAGACCTCTTTCCAGGGATTTGCTGATAACTTGGGTTGACTTGGTCCGATTTTTTAGTGTCGGCCAGTCTTTTTAAGTTATTATATAGCAATCCATAAGACCTCGTCAGGTTCTTTTTTTGGGATCACTTTCGATAACTTCTTGCATTATTCTGTGTTCATCTTTGCTGATTTGTAGATGGTAGTTTCTGTCTTGGTTTAATCGACCTTTAGGTGAATCGCATTTTCACCTTTGTCGGTAGATCATTTCTATCGAGATCGTTTAGTGAATCTGTCCTTCACTTTCCGTTCGATCCGTTGCTTTATAATCGAACGATGAATGCTTCAGATTAATGCATCTTGGGAATTTGTAGAATATCTAAAATATATTTTATTCAAAGAAAGTGCAGATATATACATGCGGGAGTTTTCCGTACCCTTAAGTCAGATTAAATCTCAATCTTGACGCCTCATTAAAAAACCTTTTCAGGAAAAAGAGTGCATCTCGTGACGAGATCTTTTACCTGTCCTAGCTATAGTACCTTCTTAGGTTACAGGCGTGCCATGATCTGGGGAGTTCTTGTCCCTCGAGTTTGGACAGTCTGTAATAGCCTTTCCTAAGTACTTCTGTGACTCGGTAGGGTCCTTTCCAGTTGGCTGCTAGCTTTCCTTCTCCGGGTCGAGTTGTTCCAATATCATTTCGGATTAAGATGAGATCATTCTCAGCAAAACCTCTTGGCACTACCTTTTAATTATATCTAGAAGCCATTCGCTGCTTTAGTGCTTATTCTCTGATCCGAGCTCTTTCTTGGATTTCCGGGAGTAGGTCGAGCTCTTCTCTTTGAAGTTGAGAGTTGGCTTGTTCATTGTAGTGGACTACTCGGGGAGACCCTTCCTCGACTTCTATTGGAATCATTGCCTCCACTACGTATTCTAATCGAAATGGTGATTCGTTCGTAGTAGAATGTGGAGTTGTTCGATACGCCCATAGGACTTGTGGAAGTTCCTCGGCCCAAGCTCCCTTTGCTTCTTGTAGTCTCCGTTTCAGCCCGGCCAATATGACTTTGTTGGCTGCTTCGGCTTGTCCATTGGCTTGGGGATGTTCGACGGAGGTGAACTAGTGTTTTATGTTCAAGTCGGCTACTAGTTTTCTGAAGCCTGCATCTGTGAATTGGGTGCCATTATCCGTGGTGATGGAGTATGGAACCCCAAACCTTGTAATAATATTCATATATAGGAATTTCCGACTTCTTTGAGCAGTGGCGTTGGCTAGGGGTTCTGCTTCGATCCATTTTGTGAAGTAGTCTACCCCTACTATGAGGAACTTGACTTGTCCCGATCCCTGGGGAAAGGGTCCGAGAAGATCGAGTCCCCACTTTGCAAATGGCCAGGGCGAGGTTACGCTGATGAGGTTTTCCGGCGGGGCGATGTGAAAGTTGGCATGCTTCTGACATGGTGGACATGTATTTACAAATTTGGTAGCTTCCTTTTGTAGAGTTGGCCAATAGAATCCCGCCCGGAGTATCTTTTTGGTGAGAGCTTGCGCTCCGAGATGATTGCCACAAATGCCGCTGTGTACTTCCTCTAAGACTTCCTTTGTATTAGAAGTCGGTACGCATTTTAACAATGGTGTTGAGATCCCTCTTTTGTATAGGGTGTTGTTTATGATAGTGTAGTACTGTGCCTCCCTTTTTAACCTCTTTGTCTTGTTTTTCATTTGTGGGGAGCGCTTCTCTTTTGAGGTAGTTAATTATGGGGGTCATCCATCCTTGATCCCGACCTGTTATGGCTAGGATTTTTTCTTCTTCTGATATTGATGGGTTCTACAGTATTTCCTGGATGAGGCTTCTATTGTTGCCCCCTGGTTTGGTGCTGGCTAGTTTTGAGAGTGCGTCAGCTCGGACATTTTGCTCGCGGGGTATGTAGCAGATCCTATATTCCCCGAGTTGTCCGAGCTGTTCTTTGGTTTTATCCAAATATTTTTTCATGGTAGGATCTTTGGCTTGGTAATTTCCCGTTATTTGCGAGGTAACGACTTGTGAGTCACTGTAGATGTTGAGTTTCTGAGCTCCAACTTCCCTAGCCAGCTTCAAACCAGCTAATAACACATCATATTCCGCCTGGTTATTTGAGGCCGGGAATCCAAATTTCAGGGAAAGCTCAAGTTGGGTTCCTTGGTTGCTTTCGATTATCACACCTGCACCGCTTCCAGTTTTATTTGAGGAACCGTCCACGTATATGTTCCACTCTATAGGGATTTCCGTGGTGTCTGTGAATTCTGCAATGAAGTCGGCTAGGTATTGTGATTTGATGCCTGTCCGCGCCTCGTATTGGAGGTCGAATTCGGACAACTCGATTGCCCACTGTAGGATTCTTCCTGCTAGATCTATTTTCTACAATATCCCTTTTATGGGCTGGTTGGTCTGAACTTTAATGGTGCGCGCTTGGAAGTATGGGCGAAGTCGTCAGGATGTGAGTATCAGAGCGTAGGCAAACTTCTCTATTTTATGGTAGTTCAGCTCTGACCCTTGTAGTGCTTTACTAATGAAGTAGACGGGTTGTTGTCCCCCTTCATCTTCTCTAATTAGTGCTGAGGCTATTGCCCGACTTCCTACTGCGAGGTACAGTATGAGTGGTTCTCCC
This sequence comes from Arachis hypogaea, assembly GCF_003086295.3. Classification (NCBI taxonomy): domain Eukaryota; kingdom Viridiplantae; phylum Streptophyta; class Magnoliopsida; order Fabales; family Fabaceae; genus Arachis; species Arachis hypogaea. Next base: position 14,291,842 of record NC_092039.1, read on the forward strand.
TCTTGTGATCAAGATAGGATGGGGGGCTGTCCCAAGAATTCTTTGAAGTCTCGTAAGGCTTGTTCACATTCCGTTGTCCACTCGAAGTTCTTTCCCTTCCTTAAGGTAGCGTAGAAGGGGAGGGATCTTATTGCTGACCCTGCTAGGAATCTGGACAAGGCCGCCAATCTCCCATTGAGTTGTTGTACTTCTTTGACGCAGGTCGGGCTTTTCATGTTCAGTATGGCCTGGCATTTATCTGGATTTGCCTCGATTCCTCTTTGTGAGCATAAAGCCCAAGAATTTACCTGCTTCCACTGCGAAGGTGCATTTAGCCGGGTTGAGTCGCATGCCGTGCTTCCGTATGGTGTTGAATACTTGAACCAAGTCGGTTAGTAATGTTTCTTCGCTTTGTGTCTTTATCAACATGTCATCCACATAGACCTCCATGATTTTTCCGATGTGGTCCGAGAAGACTTTGTTCATTAGCCTTTGATAAGTGGCTTCCGCGTTCTTAAGGCCGAAAGGCATTACGATGTAGCAATAATTTGCTTTTGGTGTGATAAACGAGGTTTTTTCCTGATCCGGTGGATACATCGGGATCTGGTTGTACCCTGAGTATGCGTCCATGAATGAGAGATACTTATATCCTAATGAGGCATCTACTAGAGCGTCGATGCTTGGGAGTGGATAAGGGACTTTTGGGCAGGCTTTGTTGAGGTCGGTGTAGTCGGTGCACATTCGCCACGTCCCATTTGACTTCCGCACCAAGATGACGTTTGCTAGCCATAGTGGGTATTTAACTTCTCTTATGAAGCCTGCCTCTAGTAGTGCTTGTACTTGTTCTTCTACAGCTTGAGACCATTTTGACCCAAGTTTTCTTCGTGTTTGTTGTACCGGCCGGAATCCCGGGTAGACTGCCAACTTGTGACTCATTAGTTCGGGATCTATGCCTGGCATGTCGGCAGCTTTCCATACGAAGAGATCAACATTATCTCGTAGGAACCGTATTAGTGACTCCTTTGTGTCTCCTTTCAGGATCGTGCCAATATTAGTTATTTTATCCGAGGTATCTCCGATCTGGACTCTTTTTATTTCTCCTTCGGGCCGAGGGCGGAGTTCTTCTCGTCTCTGAACTCCACTGAGTTCGATTGTGTGGAACTCTCCTCCTTCGCCTCAGAGGTTTAGACTTTCGTTATAACAGCGACGCACCATCTTTTGATCTGCTTTTATTGTAGCTATCCCTTCTGCAGTTGGGAATTTCATACATAGATGTGGAGTTGAAACTATTGCGCTAAGTTGATTTAACGTTGTCCGACCTATTAAGGCATTGTAGGCTGAGCTTACGTCGACCACGATATAGTCTATCTTGAGTGTTCTGGATTGGTTCCCCTTTCCAAAGGTTGTATGTAACGATACGTAACCCAGTGGTTGTACTGGGGTATCCCCAAGTCCGAACAGGTTGTTCGGGTATGCTCTTAGCTCTTTTTCTTCTAAGCCGAGCTTGTCGAAGGCAGTTTTGAATAAGATGTCGGTGGAGCTTCCTTGGTCAATTAATGTAGGTGGAGGTTGGCGTTTGCCAATATGATTGTGATGACCATGGGGTCGTCGTGTCCTGAGATAATTCCGGATGCATCTTCTTTGGTAAACGTAATTGCTGGGATGTCTGGTGCCTCCCTTTTGTCTTCGACATGATATACTTCTTTGAGGTGTCGCTTGCGGGATGATTTGGAGATTCCTCCTCCAGCAAATCCGCCGTGTATCACGTGGACATGTCTTTCCGGTGTGCGGGGTGATCGTTCAGATCGTCCGACATCCTCATCCCTTCTTCTTTTTCTTGGTTCTTCGTCCCGATTGGCCAGGAACCGATCTAGTTTTCCTTCCCTTACTAATTTCTCAATGACATTTTTCAAGTCAAAGCATTCGTTGGTGGAATGTCCTCGGACTCGATGATACTCACAGTATTCGTTCCGATTTCCTCCTCCCCTTTTACCTTTAAGTTGCCGAGCTGGGGGTATTTTTTCCGTATGGCAGACTTCTTTGTAAATATCTACCAAGGATACCCTAAGAGGGGTGTAGTTATGATATTTTTTTTCTCTCCAGAGCTATCTTCTTTTTCTTGGATTCTTTATCTTTATTTCGGTAGGCAGAACGAACCTCGAGGCTTCCCCGAGTCGAGAATTCTCCTCCATGTTGATATACTTCTGCACCCGTTCTTGTACTTCGTCTAGGGATGTCGGGTACTTCTTTGATATAGATTGGCTAAATGGTCCTTCTTGTAGGCCATTATGAGGCCCATGATGGCAGCTTCTGTTGGTAGACTTTATATGTCCATGCACGTTTTGTTGAATTTTTCCATGTAGTTACGAAGACTCTCCCGATCTCCTTGCTTGATCCCTAGTAGGCTGGGTGCGTGTTTGGCTTTGTCCTTTTGTATGGAAAATCTGGCCAGGAATTTTTTGGCCAGGTCGTCGAAGCTCGAGATGGATTTTGGAGGTAGGTTGTCGAACCATCTAATGGCCGTCTTGGTAAGAGTTGTTGGAAAGGCTTTGCAGCAAACTGCATCCGAGGCGTCAGTGAGGTACATTCTACTTCGAAAGTTGCTGAGATGGTGGTTGGGGTCCGAGGTGCCGTCATACAGAGTCATATCTGGAAGTTTGAAATCTTTCGGGATTTTGGTCTTCATAATTTCCCTGGTGAATGGATCTTGATCTTTGTGAGAGCTATCCTCTGTGGTGGATCAAGTAGCTTTAGTTTTGAGATGAGCTTCGAGTTTCATAAGCTTATCTTCTAATTCTCGGCGCCGCCTTATCTCCCGATGTAGATCCTCTTCTTTTTCGCGTTGATGTTGGGCTTCTTTCTCAAGTTGCTTTAATCGATTTTGAAGTGCTTCTATCACCCCTAAATTTGATAAATTTTTGTCTCCATTGGGTTCCGAAGTATCTTTAAGTATAGCATTCGTGTTCTTGTGTGGCGTTCTATCTTCCAAACCTGAGTCGTGGTCGTTGTCATGGTTGTCCACCATGGTGTTGGGATGACTTCCAGGTCCCCGACAACGGCGCCAGTGTTCCGAGGATTACCTGAAACTGTAGGTCGATCTCGGTCAAGATCTTCTGTGTTGGTCGGAGCTGACGTGTCTGGTAGGTGTATAGCAGCCGGAGCTGGTGTGTCCGACTTGTGGGACTGAAAGTGCTGCTGATCCTTCGTCCCCGGAGGGTGGGGAGTACCTGCAAGGGACTCCGATGCTTAAGTTAGCAAGGGTATTAAGCAGGTATCGAGTAGAATCAGAGTATAAGTTATACCTGGGTGCTCCAGCGTATTTATAATGGTGAGATGTGGCCTTCTGTGGATAAGATAAGTTAGTTATCTTATCTTATCTTTATCTTATCTTTAAGTGAGGTCATCTTATCTTTAAGGAAACCGCCCTTCTCTCTGTAGGATTGGGCTGCCTTAGAATTTGGGGCGTGTTCCTCTATTTGGGCCCTTCTTTGGGCTTTCCTGGGGACTTGACCGAGCTCTTTGAAAAGAGGTCGGGTTGTCCTGACCTGAAGAGGTCGGTCGCTTTGTCTGTCGAACATCCTGGGTCGGACATCTCGACCCAGGGTATGAACAGTTACTAACAACATCTCGGATAAAGGGAGAAAACAACTCGGTCAATACGATACAGGCGAAGAAACAAGAAAAGGAAAACCCCAAGACTCAAACCAAAAGTCCTGGGGCATCCTTTGGAGGCAGTAACAAAGCAAGGTTTCCAAGAAAAATCTACAGCTTGCACCCGAGCATTTCTCATAAAGAATTCAAAGCAGCAAACATTCTTTCATCAAAGAAAAACACAAAAAAGTCATTACAGTCTACCAAGCAAAAAGCATTCCCAAAACATCAAAACACGCCAAGTAGAGACCATTAAAGATGCAACCTTTTCAAGAGCAGACAAAAGCAACCTTCAAATAAAACGAGGAATAGATGCGGACAGTGGTATCAGAACAGAAACAACAAAGAAAATGCAAAACCCTAAAAGCATCGAGCAAAAGCAAAAAAGGATCAGGCAGAAGATGGAGAAACACCTAGAAAGCACACTTTCAACAAATCTAGGGCACAATGGAAACAGAAAGATCTAAACTTTCTCAAAAAGGGAGGATCAAAATCAAAACCTCATCACAAAGCCAAAATCAAAGAGAAAGCACGAAATGGGGCTAACCTGGAGACGAAAGAAGCTTCGAAAAAAGTGTCATAAATGAAAGTTGCCCAGAAAATTGCTAAGCGACGCCGCAAACGCCAGGAAACAGAAGCACAAGCGAATGACAGAGAGCGAAGAGAGAAGAGAAAAAGTTGCGAAGAGGTTACAAGGAAAACAAAAGGAGAGAAAACCGTTTCTGGGTTTTCAAAATAAAAAATAAAGAGCCAATGGGAAACAGGGCAATTAATGCTAAAATTAATGAAGGCATTAAACCCTCGCACGTTCCCAAAAGCGCCGATATAAAAGCGCGCGTTTTTAGAGAAAACGTTTTACATTCAAAAGCTACTACCAAGGAATCGACAAAATGCTTGAGTTTGGCTTCGTCAAAAAAGGACCGAAGTTAAGAACTCGATCTCAAAAAAGACGGAGCTCAAGCAAGAGCACTGTTCATACCCTGGGTCGAGTTGTCCGACCCGGGATGTTCAAATAGCAAAGCGACCGACCTCTTTAGGTCAAGCAGACCGACTTCTTTACGAAGAAGTCGGCCAAAGCGACAGGAAAAGCCCAAAGAAGGGCCCAACTCAAGGAACACGACCCAAACCCTAAAGGCAGCCCAAGCTTACAGAGAGAAGGGCGGTTCCCTTGAAGATAAGATGACCTCATTTGAAAAGATAAGATAAAGATAAGATAAGATAACTAACTTATCTTATCCACAGAAGGCCACATCTCACCATTATAAATACTCTGGAGCACCCAGGTATAACTCATACTCTGATTCTACTCAATACCTGTTTAATACCCTTGCTAACTTAAGCATCGGAGTCCTTTGCAGGTACCCCCCACCCTTCGGTGACAAGGGATCAGCAGTGCAGTCAGTCCAACAATTCGGACACGATAGCTCCGGCCGTCTTCCACTAGCCGGACACGTTAGCTCCGACCAGTACAGAAGATCTCGTCCGAGATCGACCTCCAGTTTCAGGTAACCCTCGAAACACCACCTAATAAAGAATTTTGCCCTCAAAATTCAAATCTAGTTACCTGAAAAGAGATGTGGATAGTCCTTTCGTATATCTGATTTGAGTTCCCAGGTGTGTTCCTCAATACCAGCTTGACTCCAAGCTACTTTTACCAATACTAATTACCTTCCTCGTAATCGTTTAATACTAGTGTCATCAATTCTTACCGGAATTACTGGAAGTGTTAGATCTTCTCTCACTTGGATTGGTTCTGGTTCTAGAATATGACTTGCATCAGGAGTATATTTTCGAAGCTGTGATACATGAAACACGTCGTGCAAATTCAAAAGATACGGTTGTAAGGCAATTCTATAAGCCACTGACCCAATTCTCTTCAGAATATCAAACGGTCTAATATAACGGGGATTTAGTTTCTTAGTCTTAATAGCTCTTCCCACTCCAGTGGTTGGTGTAACTTTCAGAAAGACATGTTCTCCTTTTTCGAATTCCAAAGGCTTTCGCCTCTGATCAGCATAACTCTTCTGACGGCTCTGGGCTATAAGCATTCGACTACGAATCTTCTTTATATGTTCAGTGGTTTCAGCTATCATCTCAGGCCCTAACAAACTTCTTTCTCCAGTTTCATACCAACATAGTGGAGATTGACATTTCCTGCCATACCGAGCCTCATATGGAGCCATTCCGATGCTCGCATGATAGCTATTATTATAAGCAAATTCCACTAATGGCATATACCGATCCTAGCTCGCCGACTGGTCCAAAACACAAGCCCTTAGCATATCCTCCAAGGTCTGAATAATTCTCTCTGACTGACCATCTGTCTGAGGGTGATACGCAGTACTCAAGCTTAATTGAGTCCCAAATGCACGCTGAAAAGCTCCCCAAAACCTTGATGTAAAACAAGGATCCCTGTCAGATATAATGGTAGAAGGCACGCCATGTAACCTGACAATCTCTTTGATATACATTCGAGCCAATTCTTCCATTGTACAACTTATTCGGATAGGAAGAAAATGAGCTCATTTCGTCAGTCGATCCACAACTACCCAAATAACATTACAACCAGATCGGATTCTAGGCAAACTTATCACAAAATCCATTGCGATACTCTCCCATTTCCATTGTGGAATTTCCAAAGGCTGAAGGGTCCCTGATGGTCTCTGATGCTCGATCTTAACCTTTTGACATGTTAAACATTTAGATACGTGCAATGCCACATCATTCTTCATCCCTGGCCACCAGAACATCGCTTCCAGATCTTGATACATTTTGGTACTCCCTGGATGAATTGAGAACCCACTCTTATGAGCTTCCTTCAAGATACTTTGTCGCAGGTCTCCAACATTAGGCACAATAATCCGGTTCTTGAATCTCCATAAACCATCATGACCTTCTGACACTCTCCACTGTTTTCCATGTTCCACTGCTGGTAATACCTTACGTAATGCTTCACTATCTCGGTGAGCCTTCAAAAGTTCTGATTTAAAATCACTTGAAATCTGCAACTGACTCAAACATAGAATTCCAAATTCTTCTCTAACTCCCAAATTCAAACCTTGAAATGCTTTCAGTAACTCTTCCTCCCGTAGCATCATCCAAGCTGCATATAAAGACTTCCGACTCAAAGCGTTCGCCACAACGTTCGCTTTTCCTGGATGATAATTCAATTCAAAATCATAATCTTTCAGAAGCTCCATCCATCTCCTCTGACGTATATTCAACTCTTTCTGCTCAAAAAGATACTTCAAACTCTTATGGTCTGAGAAAACTTGAAACTTAACGCCATAAAGATAATGCCTCTAAATCTTTAAAGCAAACACAACAGCAGTAAGTTCCAAATCATGTGTCAGGTAGTTCATCTCATGCGGCCTTAATTGCCGTGAGGCGTATGCTACAATATTCTGGTGCTGCATCAAAACGCACCCCAAACCTTTCAGAGATGCATCACAGTACACTTCAAACGGTTCACTTGGTTCAGGTAATACCAATATAGGTGCAGTAGTCAACCTGTGCTTCAATGCTTGGAAACTCTCTTCACATTTCGGAGTCCAAATAAAAGGCATATCCTTCCTAGTCAACTTAGTTAAAGGTAAGGCGAGCTGTGAAAATCCCTTAATGAATCTCCAATAATACCCCGCCAAACCTAGGAAACTTTTTATCTCTGTCACTGAAGTTGGTCGCTCCCAGTTCATTACTGCTTCCACCTTAGCAGGATCAACAACTATTCCCTGCTTACTCACCACGTGACCGAGAAACTTTACTTCACTCTTCCAAAACTCACATTTAGATAACTTAGCATATAACTTCCTATTTTTCAGAATTTACAACACAGTTTGTAAGTGACCAGCATGCTCCTCTTCAGTCTTAGAATAAACAAGAATATCATCAATGAAGACAATATCAAACCTGTCCAGTTATGGCCGGAAGATTCTGTTCATATAATCCATGAACACTGCTGGAGCATTAGTTAACCCGAAAGACATCATTGTATACTCATAATGACCATAACTGGTTCTGAAAGCAGTTTTCGGAATATCCTCGTCTTTAACCCTTATCTGATGATACCCAGATCGCAGGACTATCTTATAAAACACACTGGCACTCTGTAACTGATCCATTAGATCATCGATTCTAGGCAACGGATATTTATTCTTCACAGTGATCTTATTCAATTGCCGATAGTCGACACACAACCGCATACTCCCATCCTTCTTCTTTACTAGTAACACTGGTGCTCCCCACGGAGAAGCACTTGGTCGGATGAAATGCTTACTTAACAGATCTTCCAGCTGATCTTTCAGTTCAGCCATTTCTAAAGGTGACATCCTATAAGGAGTAATCGAAATCGGACCGGCTCCAGGCACCAACTCAATTGCAAACTCAACCTCCCGATTAGGTGGAAATTCATTAATATCATCTGGAAACACATCTGGAAATTCACATACAACCGGAATATGCTCTAAACTCTGATCATCACCTGATACTCCCGTAGTTAATAACATAATACCCTGACATTCAGTTCCAGAACAGTTTACTATCATAGAATTTAGATAGTAACTATTCACCACAACCAGTGCTTCTGACCCTTCCGGCATAAATTGTACTGACTTCTCAGAACAATCAAGCAAAATATGATTCTTGGATAACTAATCCAATCCCAAAATGAGATCAAGACCAGCCATAGGCAAACAAATCAAATCATGCACAAATTCACGCTGTTGTACTCGAAAGGGAACTTGTGAACATCCTATCCTAGTCACCATAGCTTCATGAGTAGCATTATATACTTTCAAATCAGAACCTAAAACCACCATTCTCAATCCTAATTCATGGGCCTTTCCAAATGCAATAAATGAATGACTTGCTCCTGAATCAAATAAAGCATTTAGAATTTTACAGCCATTTCACAATTACCTCTAATCAGTGTCTCAGATCCCTCAGCACCAATGGTAGAAGTGATGTATACTCTCCCTGGCTACTGCACCCTACTAGTCTCATACTTCTTCTTTTCCGGGCAATTAGTGGCCATATGTCTGGGCTGTCCACAGGAATAGCATACTCCAAGTCCTACTCTGCACGGAACTCCAGAATGATACCTTCCACACCTCTGACAATTCAGAGCCTACTGTGGCTGCTTCCCAAACCTTCTTCCCTGATTAACATTGGTATTCAGCATTCTGTAATTACCTTGACCCTGAGTCTGCTGCGGAATAGAGCCTCCACGCTTGAAATTCCTGCCTCTCGGAGCAAAGCTCCTCCCTGAAGGCCTCTGAAAAGGCACCCTCAAACTCCCTTTCTCTACTGCCGCCTTTCTCACACAATCCTCAGCCACCTTACTCTTATTCACCAATTCAGAAAACACCCTGATCTCCATTGGGGCTACGAAGCTCAGAATATCACTCCAAAGACCTCCTTCATACTTAATACATTTCTGTTCATACCCTGGGTCGAGCTGTCCGACCCGGGATGTTCTACAAGACAAAGCGACCGACCTCTTCAGGTCAGGACAACCCGACCTCTTCTCAAAGAGCTCGGCCAAGTCGACAGGAAAGCCCAATAAAGGGCCCAAATAGAGGGACACGACCTAAATCCAGAGGCAATCCCAGCCTACAGAGATAAAGGCGGTTCCGTTGAAGATAAGCTGACCTCACCCGAAGATAAGATAAGATAAGGTAACTAACTTATCTTATCTAGAAAGGTCACTTCTCACTATTATAAATACCCTGGAGCACCCAGGTATAACTCATACTCTGATTCTACTCAATACCTGCTTAATACCCTTGCTAACTTAAGCATCGGAGTCCCTTGCAGGTACCCCCACCCTCTGGGGACGAAGGATCAACACCACCATCAAGTCCAACAAGTCGGACACACCAGCTCCAGCCGCTGTACACCTGCCGGACACGTCGGCTCCGACCAACACAGAAGATCTCGTCCGAGATCGACCTACAGTTTCAGGTAACCCTCGGAACATTGGCGCCGTTGCCGGGGAACCTGGAAGTCACCCCATTAACATGGCGAATGACCATGACAACGACCACGATTCAGGTTTGGAAGACAGAACGCCGCATAAAAATCCGGACACAATACTCAAAGAAACTCCAGAAACCAACGGAGACAAAAATTCATCAAATCCAGGAGTAATGGAAGCACTTCAAAATCGATTGGAGCAGCTTGAGAAAGAAGCCCAACATCGACGTGAAAAAGAAGAAGATCTACGCCGAGAGATAAGGCGGCGCTGAGAATTAGAAGATAAGCTTACAAAACTCGAAGCTGATCTTAAAACTAAAGCTACTCGACCATCCACAGAGGATAGCTCCCAGAAAGATCAAGATCCATTCACCAAAGAAATCATGAAGACCAAAATTCCAAAAGATTTCAAGCTTCCAGATATGACTCTATATGACAGCACATCAGACCCCAACCATCATCTCAGCAACTTCAGAAGTAGAATGTACCTCACTGATGCCTCAGATGCAGTTCGCTGCAAAGCCTTTCTAACAACTCTCACCAAGACAGCCATTAAATGGTTCGACAACCTACCTCTAAAATCCATCTCGAGTTTCGACGATCTGGCCAAGAAGTTCCTGGCCCGATTCTCCATACAAAAGGACAAAGCCAAACACGCACATAGCCTACTAGGGATCAAGAAGGAGATCGGGAGAGCCTTCGCAACTACATGGAAAGATTCAACAAAACATGCATGGACATACAAAGTCTTCCAATAGAAGCTGCCATTATGGGCCTCATAAATGGCCTACGAAAAGGACCATTTAGCCAATCTATATCAAAGAGATACCCGACATCCTTAGACGAAGTACAAGAACGGGCACAGAAATACATCAACATGGAGGAAAATTCTCGACTTAGCGAAGCCTCAAGGTTTGGTTCTGCCTACCGAGATAAAGAATCCAAGAAAAAGGAGGATCGCCCCGGAGAGAAAATCAAAAAATATCATAACTATACTCCTCTTAGGGTATCCTTGGTAGATGTTTACAAAGAAGTCTCCCATACAGAGAAAATCCCTCCAGCTTGGCCACTTAAAGGCAAAAGAGGAGGAGGAAATCGGAATGAATACTGTGAATATGACCGGCTTCGAGGGCATTCCACCAATGAATGCTTCGACTTGAAAAACGTCATAGAAAAACTAGTAAGAGAAGGAAAACTAGATCGGTTTTTGGCTAATCAGGATGACGAACCAAGAAAAAGAAGAAGGGATGAGGACGTTGGACGATCTGAATGATCACCCCGCACACCGAAAAGACACGTTCACGTAATACACGGCGGATTTGCTGGAGGAGGAATCTCCAAATCATCTCGCAAGCGACACCTCAAAGAGGTGTACCACGTCGAAGGAAAAAAGGAAGCCCCAGACATCCCATCAATCATGTTTACCAAGGAAGACGCATCTGGAATCATCTCGGGACATGACGACCCCATGGTCATTACGATCATACTGGCAAATGCCAACCTTCACCGTACACTAATTGACCAGGGAAGCTCTGCCGACATCTTATTCAAAACGGCCTTCGACAAACTCGGTCTAGAAGAAAAAGAGCTAAGAGCGTACCCGAACAGTCTGTTCGGACTAGGAGATGCCCCAGTTCAACCGCTGAGATACGTATCGCTGCATGCAACCTTCGAAAAAGGGAACCAATCCAGAACACTCAAGATAGACTACATCGTGGTCGACGTAAGCTCAGCCTACAATGCCTTAATAGGTCGGACAACGTTAAATCAACTCAGCGCAATAGTTTCAACTCCACATCTATGTATGAAATTCCCAACTGCGGAAGGGATAGCTACAATAAAGGCAGATCAAAAGATGGCATGTCGCTGTTATAACGAAAGCCTAAACCTCCGAGGTGAAGGAGGAGAGTTCCACACAATCGAGCTCGGTGGAGTTCAGAGGCGAGAAGAATTCCGACCACGACCCGAAGGAGAAGTAGAAAGAGTCCAGATTGGAGACACTTCGGATAAAACAACTAATATTGGCACGATCCTGAAAGGAGACACAAAGGAATCACTAATATGGTTCCTACGAGATAATGTTGATCTCTTTGCATGAAAAGCTGCCGACATGCCAGGCATTGATCCCGAACTAATGAGCCACAAATTGGCAGTCTACCCGGGATCCCGGCCGGTACAACAAAGACGAAGAAAACTCAGACCAGAACGAGCTCAAGCTGTGGAAGAAGAAGTACAGGCACTACTAGAGGCCGGGTTCATAAGGGAAGTCAAATACCCACTATGGCTAGCAAACGTCGTCTTGGTGAAAAAGTCAAATGGGAAGTGGCGAATGTGCACCGACTACACCGACCTCAACAAAGCCTGCCCAAAAGACCCTTACCCACTCCCAAGCATCGATGCTCTAGTAGATGCTTCATCAGGATATAAATATCTCTCGTTCATGGATGCGTATTCAGGGTACAACCAAATCCCCATGTATCCGCCAGATCAAGAAAAGACCTCGTTCCTAACGCCGAAAGCAAACTACTGTTACATCGTGATGCCTTTCGGTCTCAAGAACGCAGGAGCTACTTATCAAAGGCTAATGAATAAAGTTTTCTCAGATCATATCGGGAAAACCATGGAAGTTTATGTAGACGACATGTTGATAAAGACACAAAGCGAAGATACATTATTATCCGACCTGGCTCAAGTGTTTTACACTATCAGGAAACACGACATGCGGCTCAATCCCGCAAAATGCACCTTTGCAGTAGAAGCAGGCAAATTCTTGGGCTTCATGCTCACACAAAGGGGGATTGAAGTAAATCCAGACAAGTGTCAAGCCATACTCAACATGAAGAGCCCAACTTGTGTCAAAGAAGTACAACAACTCAACGGAAGGCTGGCCGCTCTATCCCGATTCTTAGCAGGAGCCGCGATAAGATCTCTTCTCTTCTATGCTACTTTAAGACAGGGAAAATAGTTCGAATGGATGACGGAATGTGAGCAAGCCTTCCGAGACTTCAAAGAGTTCTTAGGACGGCCACCTATCCTATCTCGGCCATGAGAAGGAGAACCGCTCATATTATATCTCGCAGTAGAGAGCCGGGCAATAGCCTCAGCACTAGTCAGAGAAGACGAACATGGGCAAAAACCCGTCTACTTTATTAGCAAAGCGCTACAGGGATCTGAGCTGAACTACCAGAAAATAGAAAAGTTTGCCTACGCTCTGATCCTCACATCACGGCGGCTTCGCCCATATTTCCAAGCGCATACCATTAAAGTTCGGACCAACCAACCCATAAAAGGGATATTGCAGAAAACAGATCTAGCAGGAAGAATCCTACAATGGGCAATCAAGTTGTCTGAGTTCGACCTCCAATACGAGGCACGGACAGCCATCAAATCACAACACCTGGCCGACTTCATCGCAGAATTCACAGACACCTCAGAAATCCCCATAGAGTGGAACATATACGTAGACGGATCCTCGAATAAAACAGGAAGCGGTGCGGGTGTGATAATCGAAAGCAACCAAGGAACTCAACTTGAGCTCTCCCTTAAATTCGGATTCCCGGCCTCAAACAACCAGGCAGAATACGAAGCACTATTAGCTGGTTTGAAGCTTGCTAGGGAGGTTGGAGCTCGAAAACTCAACATCTACAGTGACTCACAAGTCATAACCTCACAAATAATAGGAAGCTACCAAGCCAAAGATCCGACCATGAAAAAATATTTGGATAAAACCAAAGAACAGCTCAGACAACTCGGGGAATATAGAATTTACCACATACCTCGTGAGCAAAATGCCCGAGCTGACGCCCTTTTAAAATTAGCCAGCACCAAACCAGGGGGCAACAACAGAAGCCTCATCCAGGAGATACTACAGAACCCGTCAATAGTGGAAGAAGAAAAAGTCCTAGCCATAATAGGTCAGGATCAAGGATGGATGACCCCCATAATAAATTACCTCAAAACAGAAGCACTCCCTACAGATGAAAAGGAGGCAAAGAGGCTGAAAAGGGAAGCACAGTACTACACCATCATAAACAACACACTATATAAAAGGGGGATATCAACACCTTTACTAAAATGCGTACCGACTTCTAACACAAAGGAAGTCTTGGAGGAAGTACATAGCGGCATTTGTGGTAATCATCTCAGAGCGCAAGCTCTCACCAAAAAGATACTCCGGGCGGGATTCTATTGGCCAACTCTACAAAAGGAGGCTACAGAATTTGTGAGGACATGCCCACCATGCCAGAAGCATGCCAACTTTCACATTGCCCCACCAGAAAAGCTCATCAGCGTGACCTCACCCTGGCCATTTGCGAAATGGGGACTCGACCTTCTCGGACCCTTCCCACAGGGATTGGGACAAGTAAAATTTCTCATAGTAGGAGTAGACTATTTCACAAAATGGATCGAGGTAGAACCCCTAGCCAACGCCACCGCTCAAAGAAGTCGAAAATTCCTATATGGAAACATTATTACGAGGTTCGGAATACCATACTCCATCACCACGGACAACGGTACTCAATTTACAGATACAGGATTCAGAAAACTGGTGGCCGACCTGAACATAAAACACCAGTTCACCTCCGTCGAACATCCCCAAGCCAATGGACAAGCCGAAGCAGCCAACAAAGTCATATTGGCTGGACTAAAGCGGAGGCTACAAGAAGCAAAGGGAGCCTGGGCCGAGGAACTTCCACAAGGCCTATGGGTATATCGAACAACCCCCCATTCTACTACAAACGAATCACCATTCCGACTAGCATACGGAGCAGAGGCAATGATTCCAATAGAAATCGAAGAAGGATCTCCCCGAGTAGTCCACTACAATGAACAAGCAAACTCCCAACTTCAGAGAGAAGAGCTCGACTTGTTACCCGAAATCCAAGAAAGAACTCGGATCAGAGAAGAAGCTCTAAAGCGACGAATGACTTCCAGATATAATCAAAAGGTAGTGCCGAGAAGTTTCGCAGAGAATAATCTCATCCTAATCCGAAATGACATTGGAACAACTCAACCCAGAGAAGGGAAGCTGGCAGCGAACTGGAAAGGACCCTATCGAGTCATAGAAGTACTTGGGAAGGGCTACTACAGACTGTCCGAGCTTGATGGACGAGAGCTTCCCCGATCATGGCACGCCTGCAACCTACGAAGGTACTACAGTTAGAAAAGGTAAAAGGTCTCACTAAATGGATGTACTCTTTTTCCTGAAAAAGGATTTTTAATGAGGCACCAGGTCGAGACCTAGACCAGAAAAATCCCACATGTATATATTCGCATTTTCCTTTAAATAAAATATATTTTAGATATTCTACAACAGTCCAAGACGCATTAATCTGAAGTATTCATCGTCCGATTATAAAGCAACAGGTCGGCAGAAAGTGAAAAACAAATTCACTGCCAGACCACGATAAAGATAATCGTCCGATAAAGGTGAAAACACGATTCACCCAAAGGACGATCTAAAGATACCAACCATTTTCTACAAATCGGCAAAGATGAACACAGAATAATGTAAGAAGTTATCGAAAGCAATCCAAAAAAAGAACCTGACGAGGTCTTACGGATAGCTAAAATAATAACTTAAAGACTGACCGACGTGCGGAAGTCGGACCAAGTCAACCCAAGTTATAAGTAAACCCTGGAAAGAGGTCTGGCCAACCCTATTAAAGAGGATTACTTTAACTTAGAAGGGCCCGACATAATAAAGTCTGCCCAAAATAAAAAGTTATCAAAGTAGTCCTTGAAAGAGATCTGACAAAAGATCCAAGAAAGAGGACTACGAAAAATAACTTAAAGGAGACCGACATAACGAAGTTGGACTCCTACCACTAAAAAGTTATACAAGTAATCCCTGAAAGAGATCAGATAAAGATCCAAGAAAGAGGATTACGCAATAACTTAAAGGAGACCGGCATAATGAAGTCGGACTCCTACCACTGAAAAGTTATACAAGTAATTCCTGAAAGAGATAAAATAAAGATCCAAGAAAGAGGATTACGCTATAACTTAAAGGAGACCAACATAACGAAGTCGGACTCCTGCTACTAAAAAGTTATACAAGCAACCCCTGAAAGAGATCTGATAAATATCCAAGAAAGATGATTACAGAAGAGACCAACCTAAACAGAGTCGGACTCCTACGAACAAAAGTAATCCCTGAAAGAGACCTGACGAAGGTCCAGAAAAGAGGATTACAGAAATAAAGGGAATCAACCCAAAGAAATCAGTTGGAGAAACACCAAAAATACTTACAAAAACGAGAAAACAAGTCGGATCCACACAATTACAGAGGATCCAAGCTACAAACGATAAGCACGAGGCAATCCAAAAAGGTCAAACTGCAAGGTCCAACATTCTCAGAAAACAGAAGAAAATATCAAAAACCTTGATACGATCTACAAAGTTTTAAAGCCTCGGAGGCCATCAAAAAATGATAACGAGCTACTTTTGTTTTTTAAAATAAGGTTGCCAGACAAAACAACCAGAAAACGTCAGCAAATGAATAAAAAGTTTTAAGAGCCCACAAGCTGAGCCAACTAACATAAGAATCCAGAAAAAGATCAGCAAGCATCAGGAACATCCTTGGCAGTATCAGGACAGGGAGAAGGAGGACGAGTCTGAATAGGCACGTCATCTATAGTTCCATCCTCCCGGTTCAGAACTTGGCAATCCGAATCAGGTGCAACCGGAGGAGCAGAGGTAGTCGACACTTTGGTAGAGGACACAGGAGGAGGATCAGTATCATCATCACCCTCGTCATCAGGGACAATCTTGCCATCTCTGACAACATTGTCTAAACTGAAAAGGGTGAGATCGGCCTCGGGAGCAATGACACAAACTTGCTCCTTCAAGTTCTCGTAAGCAGCAGTCACGCTGCCGACAAGATGACCTTGGCGCTCAGAATAATCCTCCCGAGCATTGTCCAACTCCCCCCCTCAGACGCATCACCTCCCGATAAGTTGTAACATAACTATCTTTATGCATCAGGGCTGTGTCCTCGGCCAACCTCAAAGAAGCCGCCAATGAAAGGGAACGCGCCTTCTCATTCTCTAGATCCTTCTCTAACTTGGTCACCTTTAATTCGAGCTCCTCCTTCAGCCCCTTCATCCGGTCAAACTCTTGCTTTGCCTCCTCCATAAATGCCTTGGTGGCATGAAGAGGGAGACTTTGAGCAGTCCGGTGTATAACGGCCGCCATAAACGCCATCTGCACGTGATTCCGGGCCATAAATTCCAAATGACGGAGGATGGACACATCGTCCATCGAAAGGGTGCCATAGGGCCCAATTTGTTGATCTATGAACTCGATGGCATTAAAGTCAGGGGCATTAAGGTCGAAGGGCTCAACCGTCTTTTGTTTCTTATTTGGAGGGGCAGCAGATGGAACGGCAGAAGCAGGATGAGGATCCACCAAGCGGACCCGAGGTGTCGAAATTGCTTTCTTCACTAAGGGGGAACTCGGCACTGACGGCTTCTCGCGCACTTGGGAGGACCCCTCCCCAGCCACCTTGGCGGCAATATTCCTAGCAGCAGTCGCCTTCTGCGCCCTCTTAAAAGCTTTCATGGATTCATTATTCTTCATTGCCTCTGTAAATAAAACAAAAGTCAAGCTACAAATCGAACAAGTCGGAAATACAGCTACAAGTAAACATAAACAGATAGCAAGGAAAATACAAGATACTCTATTCAGTTTGAAGAAGAGAAGGATTGGTTAGAAATTTCTTTGTATCAAGATGGGGAGGTGACCCCAGCGCTCTTCCAAAACAGTCACAAAGGCCCGCTCAGCCTCATCCAACATGTCCCAAGAATACCTGGAGACCCTCACATCTTTTTGCCATTCCAGGGGAAAGGCAGGCTCATCATTTTCGTCCAGAAAAAAGGGCCGAGCTCCTTCAACAGCTCGGACCTTGAAAAAGTAGTTTTTAAAATCACGAAAAGACTCGTCAAACATGGAAAAGACCTTCTTTCCTTGGGTAGAGCGAAAAGAGACCCAAGCTGCCTTCTTTTTTACCACTCCGGGTTTAGTCAAGACAAACAAATAGAAAAAGAGAGATTGGGAAGCAGGGATACCTAAACCATTGCACAACAATTGAAAAATCTTTATAAAACCCCAGGAATTAGGGTGAAGTTGAGAGGGGGCAATATTACAAGACCATAAGAGGTCGGTTTCAAATTGCGTAAAAGGAAGGGTAATACCCAGCGGACCAAAGAAAAAGTCATAAACATAAAAGAAAGGGCGACCATCAACAACCCGAGTTGAAAAACAGACTCTCTCGTCAGAAGAAGGAGGGACAAGTTCATAGTTCTTCTCATCACCAGAATTGCTACAGACACTATGAAACTGCCTAAGCTGAGCACAAAACTCAGAATCAGCCAGCGAGACACACAGGAGAACCATGGAGTCCACCCAATCGGCCATACCCGCAGAAACCTGGGAAGGCATCTCTACAACGTTATTTTGGGAAGACATGAGGCCAACTAAATCCTACAAAAAGAAAAGAAGAGTGGATTACTTAAAAACATCTCGGACATGGGTCAAAAACGTCTCAAACGGACGGATAAACCAAAAAGAGAAAAACCCCAAGACTCAAGAGAAAAAGTCTTGGAGCATCCCTTGGAGGCAGTAAACAAGTAGGGTCCTCAAAATCATTTCTACAATCCACATCTCGGCACTCATCAGAATAAAGTCCAGAACAGAAAGCAAAGGGAGCAAAAAACGCAAAAAATCCACCCTTCTACAGTTTATCAGGAAAAGCATTTGCTCCTACAGTTTACCAACACTACTGCTACAGTTTATCAGAACACCAAAAAGGCCAATGGAAGAACAGCAAAGGCACAAACTTTTCAAAATCAAGCAAAAATCATCAAGTCAAGGCACAAACAGAAACGGTGGCAACATGCAAAAGAAAAAGATTCAAGCAGCAAAAGGTACACACCAAAAACAAAGAAAATTCCGGAGCATGCAACAAAGTCAAGCACGATAAAAATAGAAAAATCCAAACTTTCTCCAAAAAGAAGATCAAAAGGAAAACTTCATCGTAAAAGCCAAAAACAAAATGCAAAATGAGACTAACCTGGAAACGAAAGAAGCTTCGAGGAAGAGTGGAAGCGCAGGGATAAAGCCTGCCCAGAAGAACGCCAAGCGACGCCACAAACACAAGAAAAGTAGAGGAGCAAGCAAAAGACAGAGAGTAGATGAGAGAAACAGAAAAACGAGAGAGTAAAGGGAGAAGTTACGAAGAAGAAGTGAAGAAGAGAAACCGTTTCTTGATTGAGAGATTCAAAATAAAAGCCAAGAGAGAATGGGGCAATTAAATGCCAATTAAATGCGGATGTTAAAACCGCTTGCGTTCCCAAAAAAGCGCTTATACAAGAGCGCGCGCTTTTAGAAGAAAACGTTCTACATTCAAAAAAGACTCTACAAAGAAAAGGAATCGACAAAATGCTTGAGTTCGACTTCACTTAAAGGACCAAAGTCAAAAACTCGACCTCCAAAGGAAGAACCGAGCTCAAGCAGGGGCACTGTTCATACCCTGGGTCGAGCTGTCCGACCCGGGATGTTCTACAAGACAAAGCGACCGACCTCTTCAGGTCAGGACAACCCGACCTCTTCTCAAAGAGCTCGGCCAAGTCGACAGGAAAGCCCAATAAAGGGCCCAAATAGAGGGACACGACCCAAATCCAGAGGCAATCCCAGCCTACAAAGATAAAGGCGGTTCCGTTGAAGATAAGCTGACCTCACCCAAAGATAAGATAAGATAAGATAACTAACTTATCTTATCTAGAAAGGTCACTTCTCACTATTATAAATACCCTGGAGCACCCAGGTATAACTCATACTCTGATTCTACTCAATACCTGCTTAATACCCTTGCTAACTTAAGCATCGGAGTCCCTTGCAGGTACCCCCCACCCTCCGGGGACGAAGGATCAGCACCACCACCAAGTCCAACAAGTCGGACACACCAGCTCCGGCCGCTGTACACCTGCCGGACACGTCGGCTCCGACCAACACAGAAGATCTCATCCGAGATCAACCTACAGTTTCAGGTAACCCTCGGAACAATTTCCATTCAGAAACTTCTTCAGGCGCACCTTGACAGATACGAGAAAAGCGACATAACTCCTTAAACTTACTAGTATACTCAGCAACAGTCATCTGTCCCTGTTTTAGCTGCATTAATTCAAGTTCCTTGGCATTTCTGGCTGAATTAGAAAAGTATTTCTTATAGAACTCTGTCCGGAAAACCTAACAAGGAATCGCAGCACCATCAGGCTGCAGGATACGTCGTGTTCCCAGCCACCAATACTGAGCCTCACCTTGCAGCTGATAAGTTCCAAATTCAACCCATTGCCCCTTAGGAACTTGTTGGGCCTGCAATGCCCTTTCCATAGCCTGAATCCAATTGTCTGCATCAGTGGAATTTGAGGTTCCCCTAAAAGTCGGAGGGCGAACTTTCAGAAATGTAGCAAGTGTCATAGGACCATCCTCATCATTATTGTTCCCATGATTACCCTGATTTATCTGATTACCCAGTGCCTCAGCTGTTGCCTGCATAGCTGCGGCCATATTTCTTAGGGCAGCCATAAAGTCTACTGGATCAGTCCCTATGGGGGCAGGAGTAACGGTGCCTGTCCTACCTCTACCTCGCCCGCGACCGTGTCTGCGAGTCGACATCTGGTCCCTATACACACCAAACAAGTGATATTAAGTTGATCAGTCTCAATATCACATATCTAATGCTTTAAGTTCCAAATGCATGCTCACAAACGTTTATGCCATATATATCAATCAGATATCCTAATAGCACATACACACATATATAGAGAATGCACAGAAGTACAATTAGTCCGTCTTTCAGGCTCTATAGGAACGAACTGCTCTGATACCATAATGTAACACCCTACCACACTAAGCTTTACGCTTAAGCCGTAAAACAGAGGTGGTGTGGTATTACGACCTCTAAAATAAAATGAGTACATATAATAGCAGAAGAATTATAATATGCTAGGAGCCTTGAAGAAAAGAGGAAACAAAATCGCAAAATAAAACCGCAACGCTCAAGGAATGGGTTAACCTGCGTGCTAAGGAAACCATAACTATTAAACCTATGATAACAGAAGTAGGAATAGAGTGCCAAAGATACAAAATAACAAGCTTCTAACTCAGCCTGCGAAGTCAAGACTGACCGGAGAATATTTACATATATATACATACATATCCAAAACCCAAAAGTACATATACACAATCCTACCTCTCCATAAACCTCTAGGAGGATCAAAAGAACAAGTTATGCGGAGAGAAAACCAAGTACATATATACATATCATAGCATAACAAAAGAACCCTGTAACCACTCCGCTTCAAGGGTCCAGACACCTAACGAGATGCCTCTCGACCTGCATCTGAAAAACAACAACATAGTATGGAATGAGAACCGGAGGTTCTCAGTATGGTAAAGGTGCCACACACATAATATATAAGGTCTTGGGAATGCCAGAGGCAATCCTAGAACGCCGACACTCAGATTATAGAGCTTAAAGTATTAAACAGAAGCCATAAAAGGTGGTTTACTAAGGATATTTAAACCTAACTTAACTTAACCTTAAATTTAAATCTCATTATGCCATTCCTCCTTACCTCCAACTCCATCATGCATTTTCACAGACAACTAAATAGACAAAGGCAAGCACAAGAAGGTTACAAGTACTGCAGATAACAAATATACATTTAACATGGCAAGTACATTTAGGCACACCCAGTTAATACACAAGCAAGTAATTCAAGTAATATGCATATGATGCATGCCTGTCCTATGGCTGATGAGGCTCATCTGTCGGTTATCCAGCCAACTCGACAAGTCTGAATTGTACTTAGACTGTCCCCCAACGTGCATCTCCATGAGTCTATGCATAGCTTTATCTGAAATAATCAATATTTCTCAATGGAGGTAACATTCCCGAAAATTTATATAGTGCCCGGTCACACTTACGTCATAAGGTCAACAGAGTATCGAGTTTTCTACCTGGTACACGTGGTGGCAAGCCACGACACTTTATCCAGGGAATCTCGTATCTCAGATCATTCAAATTCATAAGCCATATAAATAATTCAATTATAATTCATCAACATCCACATCATTCTCAATTGCATCTCATTCATCATCATACATTAAACATATTCAATCCTTATCCTTCATTATTACATCTCTCATTCCGTCCATCAATAGTTCCAATTCGAAACATAATTCATTCTTTTCTAAGAATCAAACTTCAAACTTAAAACATACTCATTTTCTTAATAACTCTAAATCAAACCATATAACCTTTGAATCTAAATCTTTTTAGATAATCATATAAACAAAATCTCTAATTTTTATAAAATTTTGGCAGCACCTCCTCTAAAACTCGGACTTTGCCACCCTTTTCGGGTCCAAACCTGCTTTCTTTTCAATTCAACACACCCTTCCTCATCATTATAACAGTCACCACAATAAATCTACCTCAGATAAACAATTATACTCATATAATATTCAAATCCAACAACCAAAATTCAACTAAGGATCATAGTTCACTAATCCTAGGCTTCTAACACAAAATACCTCAAATCAATAATTCACCAAATTATTAGTTAATCAACAAGCACCAAACCAACCATATTCATCATCAATAACATTCAACCATAATTCTCTCTAAATTAACATAACAACATTCACCATCCAAAATTAATAACTAATTATCCAATAAACTTCAACCAAATATATTCATCGACAAATTACTAAACATTAAACATACACCTGCATTCCAACTTATCCTATGGTCATCTAGCCTAAGTTTTCACAGAACATTATATATTAAATGCAAGAAACCTAAACCATACATTGGCTGATTTCTACGTAACGACCAAAGCAAATTATTTAAAACCAAGGCAGCCCCTTCAAAATTCAACTAATCAGCTTCCTCCAAGTTCCAATATTCACAATTTCAAGCTCCAGTTATTTATTCACAACCTAATACACATTCATAACACATATATATCCAATTTAATACTCAAAGCTCAAATTCAAAGAAAATAAAATAGAATTATCGTATCCTCACCTTACCTAAGCTTCACATAAGCAAGAGTGAACGTTTCCCTCAAGCTAATTAGATCCTAAAACATCAGAAATCAAAGAAATTCAACATTCCCACTTAAAATTCAAAAATTGGGGGAAAATGAAGGCTGAGTGTGAAATAACGAGTTACCTAAAAATTGTTCCGGTAGAAACGTAAAGCTCGGCGTGGTAAACGCGTGGTCACAAACGGTGCGGCGATTGAAGCTCGGACGGAGAAGTTACGGGATTTTAATATTCACCGTAAAGGTTCGGGAAACTTTCGTTCTTCTCCTCCCTGGGAAGCTTTCAGCTTCACGTTGCTAGAATGAGGGAGAAAGCAATGCGTGGGTTCATTTAATGTCCTATGGGCTGGTTTGGGCCCACGGGTCCGGTTCGGGTCTGGTTCAGCCCGTTCGGTCCAATCTTGGACCTTTTTTTGAAATTGGTGTCAAAATTCTCGTTTCGATGAGCTCTATCCTAATTTGATATAATATTCGCGTTTCTAATCTTCCTTATTAAAAAACTAATTTATTAACTAATTATCTACTAATTTAACCGGGATTTACATCAAGATTAATAATAGAACATTATAACAAAAATATTATTTTAGTTTATTGATTTTTTTAAAGTATATTATTTTTATTGAGTAAATAATATTTTTTTACTATAAAAAATTTAGACACTAACAAATTTATCTAAAAAATAAAATAAAATTGACATTGTGCTGATAAATTTCAACTAACAAAGTATAAACTATCTGTTGAAAGTGCAGTAAGTTGATGCAAAGGCAATTAGATGAGAGAGCAGAGAGAAGAAAATGATAAATGAGAAGGAATTTAATTAAAACAATGATAAAATCACACCTTACACTAACAGTCACACTTGTCTTATATAGTGGTTGTTACAACAAAATTTGCACAATTAGAAATTATCTAACTGACTACTTAGGAGTAATTTATGCAAATAAATTATCTTCGATTACTTAGCAGTAATTTACGTAACTAAATTAGCTCAATTTGTCTACCTAACTAATTTACTATACTACATAATAAGAATGTTTATTGGTTAGCTGTCAATTAATTTTCTCACTAAGTAATTTATGAAAGAAATATTGCATTAAAAATCCTGTCCCATTATCTGTTTTTATACATTGAAATTGTTTGTTAAACTGAGTTTTAGCAAAATTCACAAAGAATTTGACAAAATGAGTTGTTTCAGACTTATGCTTCATGAAGAAAATCCAGATAAATATGGTTTTATCATCTACAACAGTTAAAAAATATGTGTGACCGCTAATAGATGGAATAGAAAAAGGACCCCAAATATCTATATGAATAAAGTCAAAAGAAGCTATTGAAATATTATTGCTATTCTGAAAAGGTAATTTTCTTTGCTTAGCCATGTGACACATGAATCATAGGGCTGTACATCAGTGTTACATCTAATGAAATAATTTTTTTTTTCATTTCTTTTAATTTGTATAAAAGAATGTAGCCTAATCTTTAGTGCCATAGGTGTGTGTTAGAAATATTGAGAATTAACGTAATTCTGCAGACCTTTATTGTATTATGTGTAGCTTCAGATTTCATTACTCCTCCCTTTAAGGTGTAAAGACCACCACAAATATCAGCTGCTCCAATCATCTTCTTCGATTGTAAACCCTGTATCTCATACTTATCATCAGTAAAACTCATTTTACATTGCAAATGATTTGTGGATTTTGATACTGAAATCAACTTGAAATTAAAGGAGGGGATATATAATGCGTTTGTGAGATAGAGTTCATTTGAAAATTTGATGGTCTCTACTATGTTGCTAGTGGTTTGGGCACCATTAGACAACTGAATAATGACGGGAGCTATCTTGAAATGAGTTTGAAAATTGTCAAGAGAGTAAGATGCATGAGCTGTAGCCCCTGTATCTAACACCCAAGAACCATGTTTTAATGCAGAAATATTTAAAGCCAATATATTGGATTTGAAATGCATGATGTGCGCTAAGCTACTGGTGCGCGAAATTGTGAACAATACTTTTTCACAACTCTCATAATCCCCGGTAATGGCTCCAAACACGTGGTAGCTCAATACCATGACATTACACAACTTCGCACAACTAACCAGCAAGTGCACTGGGTCGTCCAAGTAATAAACCTTACGTGAGTAAGGGTCGATCCCACGGAGATTGTAGTATTGAAGCAAGCTATGGTCATCTTGTAAATCTTAGTCAGGCAAACTCAAATGGTAATGGTGATGAACGAAAATAACATAAAGATAAAGATAGAGATACTTATGTAATTCATTGGTAGGAACTTCAGATAAGCGCATGAAGATGCCTTCCCTTCCGTCTCTCTGCTTTCCTACTGCCTTCATCCAATCCTTCTTCCTCCTTTCCATGGCAAGCTCGTGTAGGGTTTCACTGTTGTCAGCAGCTACCTCCCATCCTCGCAGTGAAAGCTAATGCACACACTCTGTCACAGTGCTGCCAATCACCGGTGTGGTTCCCTCCCCTACTGGAATAGAATCCAGTGATTCTTTTGCGTCTGTCACTAACGCCCAGTAGGTTACAGGTTTGAAGCATGTCACAGTCATTCAGTCATTGAATCCTACTCAGAATACCACAGACAAGGTTAGACCTTCCGGATTCTCTTGAATGCTGCCATCAATTCTTGCCTATACCACGAAGACTCTGATCTCACGGAATGGCTGGCTCATTTGTCAGGCGAGCACTCGGTTGTCAGGCGATCAACCATGCATCGTGCAATCAGGAATCCAAGAGATATTCACTAAGCCTCAAATGCTTGTAGAACAAGAGTGGTTGTCAGTCACTTTGTTCATGAGTGAGAATGGTGATGGGCGTCAATCATCACCTCCATCAAGTTGAAGAACAAGTGATATCTTGGAATAAGAACAAGCGGAATTGAATGGAAGAACAATAGTAATTGCATTAATACTCGAGGTACAGCAGAGCTCCACACCTTAATCTATGGTGTGTAGAAACTCCACCGTTGAAAATACATAAGCATAAGGTCTAGGCATGGCCGAATGGCCAGCCTCTCAGTGATCTATGATCTCAAGTGATCAAAAGATACAAAGATCCAAAAGCTACAATACAATAGTCAAAGGTCCTACTTATAGAAAACTAGTAACCTAAGGTGTACAGAAATGAGTAAATGACATAAAAATCCACTTCCGGGCCCACTTGGTGTGTGCTTGGGCTGAGCAATGAAGCAAATTTCGTGTAGAGACTCTTCTTGGAGTTAAACGCCAGCTTTAGTGCCAGTTTGGGCGTTTAACTCCCATTTGGGTGCCAGTTCCAGCGTTTAACGCTGGGATTTCTTGAGGTGACTTTGAATGCCGGTTTGGGCCATCAAATCTTGGGCAAAGTATGGACTATCATATATTGCTGGAAAGCCCAGGATGTCTACTTTCCAACGCCGTTGAGAGCGCGCCAATTGGGCTTCTGTAGCTCCAGAAAATCCGCTTCGAGTGCAGGGAGGTCAGAATCCAACAGCATCTGCAGTCCTTTTTGGTCTCTGAATCAGATTTTTGCTCAGGTCCCTCAATTTCAGCCAGAAAATACCTGAAATCACAGAAAAACACACAAACTCATAGTAAAGTCCAGAAAAGTGAATTTTAATTAAAAACTAATAAAAATATACTAAAAACTAACTATATCATAACAAAAACATACTAAAAACAATGCCAAAAAGTATACAAATTATCCGCTCATCACAACACCAAACTTAAATTGTTGCTTGTCCCCAAGCAACTGAAAATCAAATAAGATAAAAAGAAGAGAATATGCAATGAATTCCAAAAACATCTGTGAAGATCAGTATTAATTGGATGAGCGGGGTTTTTAACTTTTTGCCTCTGAACAGTTTTGGCATCTCAATCTATCCCTTGAAATTCAGAATGGTTGGCTTCTTTAGGAACTCAGAGTCCAGATAGTGTTAATGATTCTCTTAGTAAAGTATGATGATTCTTGAACATAGCTATTTATTGAGTCTTGGCTGTGGCCCAAAGCACTCTGTCTTCCAGTATTACCACCGGATACATACATGCCACAGACACATGATTGGGTGAACCTTTTCAGATTGTGACTCAGCTTTGCTAAAGTCCCCAATTAGAGGTGTCCAGGGTTCTTAAGCACACTCTTATTTGCCTTGGATCACTACTCTTATTTCTCTATTTTTTCGTTTTCTTTTTCTCTTTCTTTTTTCCTTTTTTTTTTTTGAATAGAAATGCTTTTTCTTGCTTCAAGAATCATTTTATTGATTTTTCAGATCCTCAGTAACATGTCTCCTTTTTCATCATTCTTTCAAGAGCCAACATTCATGAACCACAAATTCAAGATATATATGCACTGTTTAAGCATACATTCAGAGAACAAAAATATTGCCACCACATCAAAATAATTAAACTGTTATAAAATTCAAAATTCATGCAATTCTTTCTTTTAGCAATTAAGCACATTTTTATTTAAGAAGGGTGATGGATTCATAGGACATTCATAACTTTAAGGCATAGACACTAAGACACTAATGATCACAAGACACAAACATGGATAAACATAAGCATAAAATTCGAAAAACAGAAGAACAAATAACAAGGAAATCAAAGAACGGGTCCACCTTAGTGATGGCGGCTCTTTCTTGCTCTTGAAGATCCTATGGAGTGTTTGAGCTCCTCAATGTCTCTTCCTTGTCTTTGTTGCTCCTCCCTCATGATCTTTTGATCTTCTCTAATTTCATGAAGGATGATGGAGTGTTCTTGATGCTCCACCCTTAGTTGTCCCATGTTGGAACTCAATTCTCCTAGGGAGGTGTGTAGTTGCTCCCAATAGTTTTGTGGAGGAAAATTCATCCCTTGAGGAATTTCAGGGATTTCATGATGAGTGGGATCCCTTGTGTACTCCATCCTTTTCTTGGTGATGGGTTTGTCCTCATCAATGGGGGTGTCTCCCTCTATGTCAACTCCAACTGAATAACAGAGGTGACAAATGAGATGAGGAAAGGCTAACCTTGCTAAGGTGGAGGTCTTGTCCGCCACCTTATAGAGTTCTTGGGCTATAACCTCATGAACTTCTATTTCTTCTTCAATCATGATGCTATGGATCATGATGGCCCGGTCTATGGTAACTTCGGACCGGTTGCTAGTGGGAATGATTGAGCGTTGTATGAACTCTAACCATCCTCTAGCCACAGGTTTGAGGTCATGCCTTCTCAATTGGACCGGCTTTCCTCTTGAATCTTGCTTCCATTGTGCGCCCTCTTCACATATGACTGTGAGGACTTGGTCCAACCTTTGATCAAAGTTGACCCTTCTAGTGTAAGGATGTTCATCTCCTTGCATCATAGGCAAGTTGAACACCACCCTCACACTTTCCGGACTAAAATCCAAGTATTTCCCCCGAACCATAGTGAGATAATTCTTGGGATTCGGGTTCACACTTTGATGTCGGATTTCCGGATATTCACCCTTTTTGAGTGAAAAGGGGACCTCGGGGATCACCCTCTTCAAGGCCACAACTTCATAGAAGTGGTCTTGATGCACCCTTGAGAGGAATCTATCCATCTCCCATGACTCGGAGGTGGAAGCCTTTGCCTTCCCTTTCCTCTTTCTAGAGGTTTCTCCGGCCTTGGATGCCATAATGGTTATAGAAAAACGAAAAAAGCAACGCTTTTACCACACCAAACTTAAAATGTTTGCTCGTCCTCGAGCAAAAGAAGAAAGAAGAGAGTAGAAGAGGAAGAAATGAGGAATAGGGGGATGGTGGTCTATTCGGCCAAAGAGGGAGAGAAGTGGTGTTTAGGTTGTGTGAAAATGAAGGGTTGAAGAAGGGTATATATAGGAGAGAGGGGATGAATGGTTCGGCCATTATGGGTGGGTTTGGGAGGGGAAGTGGTTTGAATTTTGAAGGGTGAGGTTGGTGGGGATTTATGAAGGATGGATGTGAGTGGTGAAGAGAAAGATGGGATTTGATAGGTGAAGGGTTTTTGGGGAAGAGGTGTTGAGGTGATTGGTGAATGGGGGAAGAAGAGAGAGAGAGTGATGGTAGGGTCCTGTGGGGTCCACAGATCCTGTAGTGTCAAGGAAAAGGCATCCTTGCACCAAATGGCATCAAAATCCACGTTTTGAGCCATTTTTGGCGTTAAACGCCGGGCTGGTGCCCATTCCTGGCGTTTAACGCCAGGTTCTTGCCCTTTACTGGCGTTTAACGCCAGTCTGGTGCCCCTTTCTGGCGTTAAACGCCCAGAATGGTGCCAGACTGGGCGTTAAACGCCCAACTGCTAGGCTGACTGGCGTTTGAACGCCAGCAGCATCTTCCTCCAGGGTGTGCTGTTTTTCTTCCTGTTTTTCATTTTGTTTTTGCTTTTTTTTCATTGTTTTTGTGACTTCTTATGATCATCAACCTACAAAAAAGATAAAATAACAAAAGAAAATAATTAAGTATAAAACATTGGGTTGCCTCCCAACAAGCGCTTCTTTAATGTCACTAGCTTGACAGAGGACTCTCATGGAGCCTCAGAAATGCTCAGAACCGTGTTGGACCCTCCCAACACCAAACTTAGAGTTTGAATGTGGGGGTTCAACACCAAACTTAGAGTTTGGTTGTGGCCTCCCAACACCAAACTTAGAGTTTGACTGTGGGGGCTCAGTTTGGCTCTGTTTTGAGAGAAGCTCTTCATGCTTCCTCTCCATGAAGACAGAGGGATGTCCTTGGGCCTTAAACACCAAGGATTCTTCATTCACTTGAATGATCAACTCTCCTCTATCAACATCAATCACAGCCTTTGCTGTGGCTAGGAAGGGTCTGCCAAGGATGATGGATTCATCCATGCATTTCCCAGTCTCTAGGACTATGAAATCAGTAGGGATGTAATGGTCTTCAACCTTAACCAGAACATCCTCTACAAGTCCATAGGCTTGTTTTCTTGAGTTGTCTGCCATCTCTAGTGAGATTTTTGCAGCTTGTACCTCAAAGATCCCTAATTTCTCCATTACAGAGAGGGGCATGAGGTTTACACTTGATCCTAAGTCACACAAGGCCTTCTTGAAGGTCATGGTACCTATGGTACAAGGTATAGAAAACTTCCCAGGATCCTGCCTCTTTTGAGGCAGTTTCTGCTTAGACAAGTCATCCAGTTCTTTGGTGAGCAAAGGGGGTTCATCGTCCCAAGTCTCATTTCCAAATAACTTGTCATTTAGTTTCATGATTGCTCTAATGTATTTAGCAACTTGCTCCTCAGTGACATACTCATCCTCTTCAGAGGAAGAATACTCATCAGAGTTCATGAATGGCAGAAGTAAGTCCAATGGAATCTCTATGGTCTCAATTTGAGCTTCAGATTCCCAAGGTTCCTCATTGGGGAACTCATTGGAGGTTAGTGGGCGTCCAGTGAGGTCTTCCTCAGTGGCGTTCACTGCCTCTCCTTCCTCCCAGAATTCGGCCATGTTGATGGCCTTGCACTCTCCTTTTGGATTTTCTTCAGTATTGCTTGGGAGAGTGCTTGGAGGAAGTTCAGTAATTTTCTTGCTCAGCTGACCCACTTGTCCTTCCAAATTCCTAATGGAGAATCTAGTTTCAGTCATGAAACTTTGAGTGGTTTTGATCAGATCAGAGACCATGGTTGCTAAGTCAGAGGTATTCTGCTTAGAACTCTCTGTCTGTTGCTGAGAAGATGATGGGAAAGGCTTGCTATTGCTAAACCTGTTTCTCCCACCATTATTGTTATTGAAACCTTGTTGAGGTCTCTGTTGATCCTTCCATGAAAGATTTGGATGATTCCTCCATGAAGGGTTGTAGGTGTTTCCATAGGGTTCTCCCATGTAGTTCACCTCTTCCATTGAAGGGTTCTCAGGATCATAAGCTTCTTCCTCAGATGAAGCTTCCTTAGTACTGCTTGGTGCATTTTGCATCCCAGACAGACTTTGAGAAATCATATTGACTTGTTGAGTCAATATTTTATTCTGAGCCAATATGGCATTCAGAGTGTCAATCTCAAGAACTCCTTTCTTCTGACTAGTCCCATTGTTCACAGGATTTCTTTCAGAGGTGTACATGAATTGGTTATTTGAAACCATTTCAATCAGTTCTTGAGCCTCAGTAGGCGTCTTCTTCAGATGAAGAGATCCTCCAGAAGAGCTATCCAAGGACATCTTGGATAGTTCAGAGAGACCATCATAGAAAATACCTATGATGCTCCATTCAGAAAGCATGTCAGTGGGACACTTTCTGATCAATTGTTTGTATCTTTCCCAAGCTTCATAGAGGGATTCTCCTTCCTTCTGTCTGAAGGTTTGGACTTCCACTCTAAGCTTACTCAATTTTTGAGGTGGAAAGAACTTTGCCAAGAAGGCATTGACTAGCTTTTCCCAAGAGTCCAGGCTTTCTTTAGGTTGAGAGTCCAACCATGTTCTAGCCCTGTCTCTTACAGCAAAAGGGAATAGCATCAGTCTATAGACCTCAGGGTCTACCCCATTAGTCTTGACTGTGTCACAGATTTGCAAGAATTCAGCTAAAAACTGATGAGGATCTTCCATTGGAAGTCCATGGAACTTGCAATTCTGTTGCATTAGAGAAACTAATTGAGGCTTAAGCTCAAAGTTGTTTGCTCCAATGGCAGGGATAGAGATGCTTCTCCCATAGAAGTCGGGAGTAGGTGTAGTAAAGTCACCCAGCACCTTCCTTGCATTGTTGGCATTGTTGTTGTTTGCGGCTGCCATGTGTTCTTCTTCCTTGAAGAATTCGGTCAGGTGCTCTAAAGAGAGTTGTGCCTTGGCTTCTCTTAGCTTTCTCTTCAAGGTCCTTTCAGGTTCAGGATCAGCCTCAACAAGAATGCCTTTGTCTTTGCTCCTGCTCATAAGAAAGAGAAGGGAACAAGAAGATGTGGAATCCTCTATGTCACAGTATAGAGATTCCTTTAGGTGTCAGAGGAAAAGAAGAGTAGAAGACAGGAGTGGACAATTCGAACTTGACAAAGAAGATAGAGTTCGAATTTTGCATTAAGGGATAGTGTTAGTCCATAAATAGAAGGATGTGAGAAGGAGGGAAGTGATTTTCGAAAATTAAGTGGGAATTTTGAAAACATTTTTGAAAAACATTACTTAATTTTCGAAAATGAAAATGGAAAAAGAAATCAAGTGATTTTTGAAAAAGATTTTGAAATTAGAAATTAAAAAGATTTGATTGAAAGCTTAATTTGAAAAAAAAGATGTGATTAAAAAGATATGATTTGAGAATAATTTTAAAAGATATGTTTTGAAAACATTTTAAAAAAGATTTGATTTGAAAATTAAAAACTTGACTAACAAGAAAAGATATGATTCAAACATTAAACCTTTCTCAACAGAAAAGGCAACATACTTGAAATGTTAAATCAAATCATTAATTGGTAGCAAGTATCTTTAAAAATGGAAAGAAATTGGTTTTGAAAAAGATTTGATTGAAAAATTGATTTGAAAAAGAATTGATTTTGAAAAGATTTTGAAAACTTAAGAAAAATCTGATTTGGAAACGAAATCTTCCTCCCTTGGCCATCCTGGCGTTAAACGCCCAGAATGGTATCCATTCTGGCGTTTAACGCCCAAAATGCTACCCTTTTGGGCGTTAAACGCCCAACCAGGTACCCTGGCTGGTGTTTAAACGCCAGTCTGTCCTTCTTCACTGGGCGTTTTGAACGCCCAGCTTTTTCTGTGCAATTCCTCTGCTGTGTGTTCTGAATCTTCAATTCTCTGTATAATTGACTTGAAAAGACACAAATTAAAAATATTTTTGGATTTTTGATAATAAGGAAAAATCAAAATGCAACTAGAATCAAATAACAATGCATGCAAGACACCAAACTTAGCAGTTTGTATACTACTGACACTAACTAGATGAGAATGCATATGAGACACACTAGACACTCAAGTCAATAGAATTCAAAGATTAGAGCAAGTAAATCATCAAGAACATCTTGAAGATCACCAAGATACATGAATGCATGCAATTGACACCAAACTTATGATGAGACTCTAGACTCAAACAAGAAATATTTTTGGATTTTATGAATTTTTTAATTTTTTTGTGTTTTTTTCGAAAATTATGTAGAAAAAGAAAATAAAGGTATCAAAATTCTTAATGAGAATTCCAGGAATCATGCAATGTTAGTCTAAAGCTTTAGTCTAAAGAAATTAGACATGGCCGGCCAAGCTTCAGCAGGACATTGCATTCAAGAGCTAAATTGATGAAGATCAATCAGCTTTGGTGATGATAAGGACATCACCTTGAAACACTAGAATTCATTCTTAAGAACTCTGAAAAAAAGAAAAAAAATACCTAATCTAAGCAACAAGATGAACCGTCAGTTGTCCAAACTGAACAATCCCGGGCAATAACACCAAAACTCGATGTTGTTGCCGGATCTTGGCACTGATGTTACCAAAGCTTGCTCAAAACTTGAACAATCCCCGGCAACGGCGCCAAAAACTTGGTGCGCGAAATTGTGAACAATACTTTTTCACAACTCTCATAATCCCCGGTAATGGCTCCAAACACGTGGTAGCTCAATACCATGACATTACACAACTTCGCACAACTAACCAGCAAGTGCACTGGGTCGTCCAAGTAATAAACCTTACGTGAGTAAGGGTCGATCCCACGGAGATTGTAGTATTGAAGCAAGCTATGGTCATCTTGTAAATCTTAGTCAGGCAAACTCAAATGGTAATGGTGATGAACGAAAATAACATAAAGATAAAGATAGAGATACTTATGTAATTCATTGGTAGGAACTTCAGATAAGCGCATGAAGATGCCTTCCCTTTCGTCTCTCTGCTTTCCTACTGCCTTCATCCAATCCTTCTTCCTCCTTTCCATGGCAAGCTCGTGTAGGGTTTCACTGTTGTCAGCAGCTACCTCCCATCCTCGCAGTGAAAGCTAATGCACACACTCTGTCACAGTGCTGCCAATCACCGGTGTGGTTCCCTCCCCTACTGGAATAGAATCCAGTGATTCTTTTGCGTCTGTCACTAACGCCCAGTAGGTTACAGGTTTGAAGCATGTCACAGTCATTCAGTCATTGAATCCTACTCAGAATACCACAGACAAGGTTAGACCTTCCGGATTCTCTTGAATGCTGCCATCAATTCTTGCCTATACCACGAAGACTCTGATCTCACGGAATGGCTGGCTCGTTTGTCAGGCGAGCACTCGGTTGTCAGGCGATCAACCATGCATCGTGCAATCAGGAATCCAAGAGATATTCACTAAGCCTCAAATGCTTGTAGAACAAGAGTGGTTGTCAGTCACTTTGTTCATGAGTGAGAATGGTGATGGGCGTCAATCATCACCTCCATCAAGTTGAAGAACAAGTGATATCTTGGAATAAGAACAAGCGGAATTGAATGGAAGAACAATAGTAATTGCATTAATACTCGAGGTACAGCAGAGCTCCACACCTTAATCTATGGTGTGTAGAAACTCCACCGTTGAAAATACATAAGCATAAGGTCTAGGCATGGCCGAATGGCCAGCCTCCCAGTGATCTATGATCTCAAGTGATCAAAAGATACAAAGATCCAAAAGCTACAATACAATAGTCAAAGGTCCTACTTATAGAAAACTAGTAACCTAAGGTGTACAGAAATGAGTAAATGACATAAAAATCCACTTCCGGGCCCACTTGGTGTGTGCTTGGGCTGAGCAATGAAGCAAATTTCGTGTAGAGACTCTTCTTGGAGTTAAACGCCAGCTTTAGTGCCAGTTTGGGCGTTTAACTCCCATTTGGGTGCCAGTTCCAGTGTTTAACGCTAGGATTTCTTGAGGTGACTTTGAACGCCGGTTTGGGCCATCAAATCTTGGGCAAAGTATGGACTATCATATATTGCTGGAAAGCCCAGAATGTCTACTTTCCAACGCCGTTGAGAGCGCGCCAATTGGGCTTCTGTAGCTCCAGAAAATCCGCTTCGAGTGCAGGGAGGTCAGAATCCAACAGCATCTGCAGTCCTTTTTGGTCTCTGAATCAGATTTTTGCTCAGGTCCCTCAATTTCAGCCAGAAAATACCTGAAATCACAGAAAAACACACAAACTCATAGTAAAGTCCAGAAAAGTGAATTTTAATTAAAAACTAATAAAAATATACTAAAAA
This sequence comes from Arachis hypogaea, assembly GCF_003086295.3. Taxonomy (NCBI): domain Eukaryota; kingdom Viridiplantae; phylum Streptophyta; class Magnoliopsida; order Fabales; family Fabaceae; genus Arachis; species Arachis hypogaea. The sequence continues at coordinate 14,326,671 of NC_092039.1, forward strand.
CTAACTATATCATAACAAAAACATACTAAAAACAATGCCAAAAAGTATACAAATTATCCGCTCATCAGCTACCTAGAAGAGGATCTTGTTGTATGGCTGTGAGTTGGTTATCACTATTGATCTGTTTTGTATCTTGCTTACTGATCAAAGCTAACAAGGCTGATTTTTGCTCATGAGTGAAGTCAAAGTTCGAAGTTTCATTTTCTTTCATATAACTAGAGGCAATTGAGTGCTCAATAAGACTTGCCTCAGTGCCAATTTGAGCTAAATTCACTGCACCTGCTCGTCCGGCACTATATTTTTCTTTCAAATAGGGAGGCAAACCGTATTTTTTGTAGCACACATCAACGATGTGACCACTTTTTTCACAGTAAGTGCATTCTGCCTCGCCCAATTTGTCCCCTTCCACCAGCTTGGAATCTACCTCCTCTACTCCTCCATCTCCCTCTTCTTTGCGAGACTTCAACAGTGTTTGAGAAATTGGTAGAGTAAGTAAAAATTTTGGGTTCAGAAGTATCTTCTAAGACTTGGCTCTACCTTTCTTACTGAGTTAAGAGGGAGAAAATTGTCTTCACTTGAGGTAGGGGTTCCACCAACATTATTTGAGATCTAACATTTTCATATTGGTCGTTCAATCCCTTAAGAAATCTTATCAAATGGTCTTCTGATCTGAACTTTCTCATTGCGCCTAATCCACATTTGCATCGGTTTCTATACCCACATGAAGGTATTGGTCTAAAATTGTCCAGTTCTTTCCACAACGCCTTTAATTTTGTGAAATATTGAGTTACATTCATTTCTCCCGGTCTAGTTGCATACAATTCTTCCTGAACCTTGGCTGTTCGAAATTTATCCCCTTGATAATACCTATGCTTTAGGTCATCCCATAGATCACAGGCAATGTTGTTCTGAATTACACTTTGAGAAATTTCAGAGCATAAAAATAGATTTATCCAAGCCAAAACATAAGTATTGTATCTATCCCACAAAGCAAACAAAGATCGGTTCTTTTAGGTTTTTTAAGCTTCCATCAATGAACTCTATCTTATTTTTGGACTTTAATGCTAACATCATAGCCTTACTCCAATTATTATAGTTCTTTCCATCAAGAATTATAGAGGTAAGAGAAATACCAGGATTTTCGGATGGATGAAGGTAGTAGGGGCTTGACGGATCCTGACTCGGATTGCCATTGTTCTTGTTGAGATGAGCTTGAATTGACAAGATCTGACTTAAGAAAGCTGCGATTCCTTGAGGATCCAAGCTTTGAAGAGAACTTGCTCGATCTGGATCTGGATTTCCACTGGAATTAAAAGATTATTGATGTGGATTCATCATTGAGATTCGAATCTCGCACTGTGATAAGTTCGAATTCTTGAGCTTCTCTCTTTCTCAATCTCTGCTTCAACTGCAATCACCTTCTTGAGTCCATGCTCACCTCACCATGTTGAAGGTGCTGCAAGGTGATGCAAAGTCAATTAGTTGAAAGAGCAGAGAGAAGAAGATGAGAAATGAAAATGAATTCAATTAAAACAATGATAAAATCATACCTTACACTAACAGCCACACTTGTTTTATATAGTGATTGTTACAACAAAATTTGCACAAATAGAAAGTATCTAACCGACTACTTAGCAGTAATTTACGCAACTAAATTAGCTCAATTTGCCTAACTAATTAATTTACTATACTGCATAATAGGAATGTCTATTGCCTAGCTATCAATTAATTTTCTCACTAGATAACACTATCCAAAGTCCAAACCCCTTAAAAATTATTCAAAATTCTTAAATTATCCCTCTTAACCTAATTCCACCCATTTCATAGCTCTATCACTTTTCTTTTCTTCTTCCTTTTTCACAAAATTGGAATTTCAATTCCAAACTGCATGAGCATTCGGGATTTTCATCCTTCTCCCCTCGATGGTCCTTGCGTGTGAACCCTGTCAAATTCAAAGATTGCCATAGGGATTGCGATTCTTTGTCTTTTGAGGACCACCATTATGATAATTGCATCGTTACTTCTTCGTTCCGCCGCATGCCTCCATCTTGTAATTTGAACGTCCCTGCCTCGGTGGCTGACGATATTGTAACCCCTATGTGTCACTGTATTGCGCTTTTGACTATCGGTGATGAAAAATGATAGAAGAGAATCGATTTTTATTTTCTTTCTCTTCTTTACTTTAATTATAATTTTAAATTTGTAATGAAAGGTTGATGAGGCCTGCAAATTAAAAAAGAAGAGGAAAAAAATTAGAGCATGATTTAGATTTTTTATATTGTAGAATTTTTTTTTAAACAAAAGCTCAACACAACAATGTGGAGCAACTAAAGAACACGGAGTTACTACATAAACAAATATAGATTAATCCGTAGTCATCTCCGGCATTGCCATTAACAACTACAAGGATCAAAATTGGTCCACTCTTTATAGATCCTAATCGACTTGTTGATAACTTTTGATACACCTGCTTCTTGATTTTTGAATAATCTATCATTCCTTTCCAACCATGTATTCCAAATGATAGCAAAAAAAATCAATCAACCACCTAGTATGTTTTTCCTTCCTTATAGGTCTCCTTGTCCAACTCTCAAAGTGTTGCTTGATTGTTCCTGGTATCAACCATAATTTCTTATAAGTGACCAACCAAGCACATCACACCTGCCAAGTAAACTCACACCCAATAAATAAGTGATAATCATTCTCAGTATCTTTTTTACATGAAATACAAAGAACATTATTTTGCTTAATAATGCCAAATCTACTTAATCTCTCATTAGTATTGACCCTGGCAACTAATATAAACCAGTTGAATAACTCAACTCTTGGTGATACCAATCTCCTCCAAATAGAACTAGTGAAGCTATAACTTGTAATGTCTTCCAGGAGAGTTTTAGCATGCAATACCTACACAAATGAGTTAGTAGAATAAATGCATGATCTATCAAATTTCTACACTATTTTGTTTTCTCTCCCATTTGTTAATCTAACAATTTGTAGAAGCTCATGAAGTCGGTTAACTAATTCCAACTCCCATTGGAATAGTTTCCTTCTCTAATAAAAATTTTATATCCACTCTAACTCATCCCAGAACCCACAATCCCCTATTACTGATCTGACTTGGTTTGAAAACAAGAAAAGCCTTGGGAAGACGTCCTTCAACACACCACAGGGTAACAAGTTATTCTCCCAGAACCAAATTTTTCTTCCATCCCTACCTCCAAGCACAACCTTCTAACTATTTTATCTCTCATGTGTTACTCTTTTATCTATAACTGATAGATATCCCTCCATGGACCTCCTCTTTTAGGTATAGGTTGACAAGAAAGTGGGACATTTGGCTTCAAGTCATTACAAGAGCACACAATTTTCTTCCATAATGTATAATCTTCTTTTGAAAATCGCCACCACCATATGAACAATAACGCTGTATTCCGAATCACTACATCTCCCACTCTTAAACCTCCTAAACGTTTTGGAGCTTGCACAATTTTCTACCTTACCAAAGGTATCCCATGTTTGCCATCCTCAATACTCCACAGAACCTCCTCTACAAAGAGATAAACTTCTCTACTACTTCTCTGGTAGTACACTAGCAGACTATTCAGCACAGATTTGATAAAGACCAGCTTACCAGTTTTATTAAGCGTTTTGGCTTTCCACAAGTTGAGTTTCTCTTTCACTTTGTCTATAATTGGTTTCTATATTTTGACCAATTTTGGATTCGCTCCCAAAGAAATACCAAGATATTTGACTGGCAACAAAACTTCTTTACACCCCAGCAATATACATATCCTTGTTGACCATTCTTGCTCGCAATTAATCAGAATCAAGCTAGATTTATCGAAGTCAATACTCAAACCAGGCATCATCTCAAAACACTGCAAAATTTGTTTGTAGTTTCTGATAGTCTCCTCTTTCCGAGAGCAAAAAAGTATGGTGTGGTCCATGAATTGCATGTAAGACAACTCAATATTGTCCTTTTCAACCAACAAAGGAGATATACTTTCATGTCTTATTACCTCCCCTACCATCCGATGAAGGACATCAACAACAAGACAAATAGGAATGGAGAAGGAGGATCACCTTGTCTCAAACCCCATTCCATCTTAAAAGGTTAGATGGCGACCCATTTATCAAAGCCGACATAGATGTCATGCAAACATAGTTCTTGATCCACCCTCTCCATCTTTGCCCAAAGCCCATCTTCTGAAGAACAATATCCACAAACTTCCACTTTACTCTATCGTAAGCTTTTTGAAAATCTAACTTAATTATCACCGATCTCTTCTTCCTCATCTTCAGCCACTATATCATTTCACATGCAATCAAAGCCCCGTCATGAATATTCCTTCCCTTCACAAAAGTACTCTGAGTCTCCCCTACAAAACTTAGCATTACCCTCCTTATTCTCTGTACCAACATCTTCGATATGATCTTGTACACACATCCTACCATGATAATCGGCCTAAAATCTCTAATATTCTTCGCTCTCACAAACTTTGGAGCCAACCGCCACCCATGTAACATTAGAATCTATTAGTAGCTTAGCTAACTGAAAGAAATACATGACAGCTCTAGTGAACTCAGAATCAATGTCCCCCAACAAAAGTTCATATTGTAACCATCATAGCCAGGAGCCTTAGACGACTCACACTCCCAAACTGAATCCTTTATTTCTTCAACCAAAGGCATCCTTTCTAATTCTGTAACCTCCTCTTCTTGTATCTTATTGACTAGTCCATCCTGAAAACCTATCAAAGGTGACGCTTCCTGATGATACAAGTTCTTGTAAAAATCTATTATAGCAATCTTAATCCTGACTTGATTCCTCACTAATCTTCCATTTATCACTAAAGCATCCATCTGATTATTCATCCTTCCTGCTGAGGCTAAGTTATGAAAATATCTAGTGTTCTTATCCATGTGCTTAGCATGTCGAGACATTGACATTTGCTTCCAATGTATTTTCTTTCTGACATACCATTTCTTATAAAAGCTAACTAGGGCCCTCCTTCTCGCCTCCATAGTCCCATCATAAACTCCCTCACTAGCCATATCATCTAACTTTTTGATTTTATCCTCCAACTTGTTTAATTTCAAGTCAATATCCCCATATTTCTCCTTATTCTATCTACTCAACAACAGCGTCAAAGCCTTCAACTTATCAGTAAATTGAATCTCTCTTAGACCCCTCCATTCCTCCTTCACCATTTTGAGAAAACTGTCATGTGTGAACCAAGAATCTAAACTACAAAATGGCCTCGGCTCCCCTCGTATTCTACTTTCCTCCACTATCAAAGGACAATGATCAGATAAGTCTCTTGGCCCACCTTTAAGTCGTATCTCAGGAAACTGTTAAACCCATTCCACACTAACCAAAATTCTAACAATGTGACTGCACAAACGGCCTTTGAACCATGTAAACTTGCGATCATTCAGTTCTAAATCCACCAGCTCCATATCTTGAATCTAGTTTCTAAAATCTTTCGCTGATGCTGTTAAGGTACTAGCTCCTTTCCTTTCTTTCACTTGCACAATCTCATTAAAATCACCCATGTACCAAATTGGGACATGACATACACCATAGGTAAAACTCAATTCTTTCCACACAGTCAATTTCTCCTCTCTGTTATGCATACCATACACTAAGCAAAAGGTACAATGGAAATTATTGATCATCAATGCTCCTTCCACACACAACCATATCTCCCCTTTATAACAATTACTCAACCTAAACATCATTTTGTCCCACATTAATAATAGACCTCCAGAAGCATCGTCCGATCCTACGAATTCTCAATCCACCACATCATTTTCCTAAATTTGCACTACATCAAACTTAGTAACCACCTTTTTCTTTGTCTCTACCAAACCTAACATGTTCACATTATTTTTACTCTTAAATTTGTTTACCATACCCAACTTTCCAACACTCCTTAAGCCCCTTACATTTCAAAAGCTATAAATCATTTAAGCACTTTATTACACACATTATTCTAATTTTTAGGCCGACTCTTTTGTGTTTTCTCCTTTTGGTTTGCTTGCCGCTGTTTCTATGCAATCACTTCATTCTATGCTTGAAGAGCAGCCATAATGTCTTTTTCCTCATCAGATAGGACAACTCCTGATTCCACTGCCAAGGCTCAAGCTACTCTCTTTTCAATCAAGTCTTCATCCCTACTTCCTACTAACTTTACATGGTTCTGATCACGGACTACGTCTTTTTCCGAATCTCCATAATCCTCCAAGTTTTTGACAGACCCTTCCTCGTCACAACAAGTTTCCTCTATCAAAGTATTTTCAACCATAGAATCTGATCCCTCCGCTTCATCATCCCTTGCCATGCTTGTTTCAGTGTTCTTCTTCACGCTCCCGTTTGATAAAGCATATGTTTCAATCAAACTCTGTAGCTCATTCTTAGTTATGCTTTCCCCTGCCTCACCTTCTCTTATATTGGCGTCATCAACACCAGGCCCATTAACCATATTCTTCATCTCCTCTCGACAAATTGCCCTTACCCCTAAACCATGTGCTTTTGTTATTGTAGTGTTCCCTGCCGCCTGACTCGACTGTTGCCCCCATCGCTGACAGCACCTTTCCCAACGTAGTTCGATTCTTGGTGGCTCCATTAGTGTCTCAGTCATCACTCCTCCCCATGCCAGCTACCACTACCCGAATATCATCTCTTCCGCCACCGCTGACCACCTTCCGAATTGCGTCCTGCCAGACTACTCCTCCACTATGCTCCATGCCATGGCTGTGATTCACAAGCCCCTTAGCACCTTCGTGGAGTCCAGAATCTTCCACCCTCCTCACCCTCAAGTTCACACTAGCCCCTTCACCATTACCCACTACAACCGCCAACAAAGCCTTGTGAATGCGCATAACAATGAAGTCACCGTCGCACATCACATTAGCATTAACGCCAGTGCAAGTAATGCCATTCCCAATCCCGTCAACAAGCGGCTGAACCTCCTTATCTGCATCTAACACCTCTGTTTCACTTATGGGTATGTTTATCCGAACCACCCATGAACCAAGCTTAGCCTCATTAGTTGGGCTTCTTTGGTTTTGGCCCACATGATCCCTATTTCTTTCATTGTGTTGAACTATTAAATTGGGCCAATTTTTTTTAACCAACCCATATTAAAGTTTAAATTAACCAAATTGGCCTTCCCACACCTTATCCCCCCACAATTCCGATTTACCATATTTCCAGGGATAACTTCCTTTTTAAATGAAAAAGATCCATAAGATCCGCACACATTATAACTTCCGTTCTTCTTGTAGAAACAACTGTTTCTTTTTTCAAATTTTTCGAAATCTCCTTATGCCATTCATCGAATTCGTCATTGGTAATGACCTTTCTACCCTTATCATGCTCTTCCTCTCGTGCCACCTGTGTCATCTCTGCCGCCATGTCCCAACTCAGCTTCAACGGTTTCACCGATGCTACAACATCTTTACTGTAATCATGTTCCAAGACAACCCTATCTTCTACTATGATATCACTAGTACCTACTCCAACATCCAACTCTGGCTGCAAGCTATACCATATCCCTCTCTTGCCTTTTTCAATATTTTCAAGCCACCCACCTCGATCATATAGTTGTTTTTGCTGCCAATTAAACCCTTCTCCATATATCTGTTGTTATCAGCATCCTCCTTTACTATCTTCGCCTTAACATCAACCTTCCTCCTATACTTAGCTTTTTCCGTAAAAATCTCTTTGCCCCACAATCACATCTGATTCATCTCTTGTATGGCTTTCAATTCCCATTCTTTCGTAATATACCTTATGAAAGCAAATAAATGGATCCTTCCATTCCTCTCCATATGTGACAGATATATGTTGTTTATCTGCCCTATCCACATGAACAAGTGAAACAATTCTTTCTTCGAAGTATCTTCCAGTAAATTATCCACAAAAATTGTGAATGATTCACTTTTCAAACGTTGATACTCTTTCCGATTCCAAACCTTCGGATCTTTTACGTGATGTGATTGCCTAACCCTACCTCACCCAGTATTTTCCCACCCCTTTCACTCTCTCTCTCTCTTGTGCTCTCATTTCGGATTTTATTTATAGTTGTCTTTGTTGTGAGACACATCATACAAAATCTGTGTTGTTGTAATTTATTTAAATTTTTTTTATTCTTCTTATAATATATCTTTGTAGTTCTTTACGTTTTATATAGCCTTTAAATGTTAGAATTCTTCTTGTCATTTTTTCTTTATCTTTTTTAATTTCGTAGTCATAGTGGCTATGATTTTAGAATAGTAATTTTCATTGCATACTTAGTTATCTATCTAAGAGTAGTACAACCTCAGTTTGAAAAAAACCAAAAAAAATGAAGGAGAGAGGGAAAGAAAAAACAAAAGGATAAAAGAAAAAGTATAATTTAAAAATTTTGAATAATATTTTAAGTGATGGGTAATGTTGTCAGTAAAAATTTATTTTTTACAGATACAATATTAATTTTGTTTGTTTGTGAATAGATTTATTAGTGTTTAAATTTTTCATAATTAAAAATAATTATTTACTCATTTTTATTTGAAAAAAAATCTCTGTTGATATTTGTTTTCTATGATGAGGAATATAAATTTCAAATGGTGTATGTGGACTTAATTTTCTTAATCACCTTAGATCGGTACTTTGTTAAGAATATTTAAAAAAATATACATATTATTATCATGTATTAATAATAGAATATTATAACAAAAATTAATTTTTGGTTTATTGATTTTTCCAAGCTATATTACTTTTATTTGAAAAAATTCTTTTGTTAATATTTATTTCTTCATGATGAGGAGTACAAATTTTAAATGTGTCGAACTTAATTTTCTTAGCGACCTATTTTAGAAACTATGCCTAAAGATTATGAAAAATTTGATCACGTAATACTTGAGTTTAAAATTTTCTATCCTAAATATTTCAGGATATATATGTATTTTATTATGGTCTTTATAGAAGTTTTGTAAACAATTATAAGTATTCTATTATATATATATATATATATATATATATATATATATATATATATATATATATATATAAAAGTTAAATAACCCTTCACTTGACATTTATGTCAGAAGATACGCTATTAAGTATTTAGGATGAATTCTGAAAAAAAAATAAAAAAAGGTAAAAAATCTTAATAAGCCAAGTCAAGAATCATGTAACGTAAATACGCCAAAGCGAAGATCGTTTCAGCAATAAGCCAAATCATATTTTTATATAATTCGAACCATGCTGGTTCGGATTCCATTTCTACATAATTCGAACCAGCTTGGTTCGAATTATACACAAACACAAGCAAACACGTAATTCGAACCAGCTTGGTTCGAATTACACACAAACACATGCACACACATAATTCGAACCAGCTTGGTTCGAATTACACACAAACACATGCACACACTAATTCGAACCAACTTGGTTCGAATTACACACAGTAATTCATGGTATAATTCGAATTATGCTGCTAAAAAATTAATAATTTATTTAAAAAAAATTATTAAAAAATTAATAATTTAAAAATTAAAAAAATATATATTTTTATTTCATACGTTAAAAAAAGCTAACAAAATATTTAATTACGAGACTTCTTTAAAATATTAATGAGCTATCAATTCGAATTCCATACAATACTTTTCTGTCCATTTTTAATAGTTCATGAATATTTTTTAATAATTTTTTTAAAATTATAGTACAAAAAATATTTTATCCTATGTAAAACAATTTAAAAAAATGGCTTAAAAAATGTTAGGAGTACTATAAAAATTTGTAATGTTATAATAACTTAGGTAAATACATGCATGTACTCAAATTTTAAATAAAATACTCTACATAGTCAATAATAATTTAGAAATGAAAGAAAATATTTTATTCCATACAAAATAATTAAAAAATATATTTTATTCTATACAAAATAATTTTAAAAAATGGCTTAAAAGATGTTATGAGTACTATAAAAGTTTGTAATATTCTAGTGATTTAGGTAAATACATGATAAAAATATTTTTTCTTTAATTTCTAAGTGACTATGTGGAGTATTTCTTTAATGTTCTAAGTCATTAGGACATTACAAATTTTTATGGTACTTCTAACATCTTTTAAGCTATTTTTTAAATTATTTTGCATAGAATAAAATATTTTTTTGTGGTATAATTTAAATAAATTTATTAAAAAATATTCATGAGCTATCAAGAATGGGCAGAAGAGTATTGTATAGAATTCGAATTGCTCACCATATCATTTGAATCAGAGTAATTCGAACTTCCCTATGCGTAATTCGAATCATGTAATATCTCACCATATATTCGAATTGCTCACTATATCATTTGAATCAGAGTAATTCGAACTTCCCTATGCGTAATTCGAATCATGTAATATCTCACCATATAATTTAAATAATTTTATTAAAAAATTATCATGAATATTTTTTAATAAATTTATTTAAATTATACCACAAAAAAATATTTTATTCTATGCAAAATAATTTAAAAAATAGCTTAAAAGATGTTAGAAGTACTATAAAAATTTGTAATGTCCTAATGACTTAGAACATTAAAGAAATACTCCACATAGTCACTAATAATTTAGAAATTAAAGAAAAAATATTTTTATCATGTATTTACCTAAATCACTCGAATATTACAAACTTTATAGTACTCATAACATCTTTTAAGCCATTTTTTAAAATTATTTTGTATAGAATAAAATATATTTTTTAATTATTTTGTATGGAATAAAATATTTTCTTTCATTTCTAAATTATTATTGACTATGTAGAGTATTTTATTTAAAATTTGAGTACATGCATGTATTTACCTAAGTTATTATAACATTACAAATTTTTATAGTACTCCTAACATTTTTTAAGCCAATTTTTTTAAATTGTTTTGCATAGGATAAAATATTTTTTGTACTATAATTTAAAAAAAATTATTAAAAAAATTTATTAAAAAATATTCATGAACTATTAAAAATGGACAGAAAAGTATTGTATGGAATTCGAATTGATAGCTCATTAATATTTTAAAGAAGTCTCGTAATTAAATATTTTGTTAGCTTTTTTTAACGTATGAAATAAAAATATATATTTTTTTATTTTTAAATTATTAATTTTTTTAATAAATTTTTTTAAATAAATTATTAATTTTTTAACAGCATAATTCGAATTATACCATGAATTACTGGTTCGAATTATGTGTGTGCGTGTGTTTGTGTGTAATTCGAACCAAGCTGGTTCGAATTACGTGTATGCATGTGTTTGTGTATAATTCGAACCAGCATGGTTCGAATTATATAAAAATATGATTTGGCTTATTGCTGAAACGATTTTCGCTTTGGCGTATTTACGTTACATGATTCTTGACTTCGCTTATTAAGGTTTTTTACCCTAAAAAAAATAATAAAAATTATTTGGAACAATGGATATTTTTATTTGCTAAAATGTACTAATCTTTTCATGGGGTCAAACAAAAGTAAAATAATTAGTTATTTGTATTAAAACTTAATTGAGATGATTTGTAATGCAATTAAAAAAAGCAATTACTAGTCTTCATGGTTATTTAGTGAGGAATTAAGTCAAACCTTGAGAGAAGAGAGTTATAGATTATCAATTGAAATGAAACAAGGATAATCTAAGTGTACATGGATTCAAAATCCACATAATTACATTGAGGTCCTCCTTAACACCATTTGTTACCTCATTTAAATTATATTTAACTAAATTGTTTCTAAAATTCAAAATATTTTAATAGGTAAATTATACTTTTTGTTCTTTAAAATTTAGTAAAAATTTTTAAAAATATTCTTAAATTTTATTTTATTTTAAATTTATTCTAAAAATTTTTATTTTGTATCAAATATACATTTAGTGGCTAATTTTTCAAAAAAATAGAATCAATTCAATAACAATTATATAAGAATAACCTTTAACACAAGCAAATTAAACATAATTATCATACACTATTGTTGGATTGTGATGGGTGGAAAAATGTCGGTTAAGAAATTTTAATAAAAACAGTGTTGCAAGTACAGTCTTAACCGACGAAATTTCCACTACCAATTTAATTTGTATCACAATTAAGATTAAATAACTGGGAGTAGAAATTCTAGGTCATTTTCCAAAGAGTTGACACAAGATGCAATTTATTGGTTATAAATTTTTTGAGAAGTTTTTGAAGTTTGAGAACGGAAAATTAAATGGCTAGGAATTAAAGCGATGAATGATAACAAGAAGTGTTGTGTATTTAAATAAAATGTCTTGATTAGAAGAAAATTAATTAGAGTTTCTATCCTTGTTGATTTTCTCAAGTATAATAGTAAAATGTTGTTGCTTCCACTTAGTTATTCTCTAACTAATAAAGGAAAATCAAGTAGATAACACTAACTCTGATTCACAAGTCCTAATCACGTCACAGAGAAGAAGGATTAGAGTGGGTGAAAATTGAGTTAGCCAACAATTTCCAATTATAAATTAATACTTGAGTGTTTCAACTCAAGGGTTTCCTATTAATCAACTCCAAAGCCAAGTTGGGAGCTCTACTCCATTAACATGAATGCTATTTTCACAAACATGTAAAGGAAGTAGATAGGAGACATGATAATTAAAATTAAATTAATAAAAGCAAATTTGGAGCTGATAATTAATTGAAAGAAATCAAACAGGTAATGGAATTAAATATAAAAATAATTCATTGCATTAATAAATTTAAAATTAGCAATATCCAAATATGACCACAAGCAATTAAATGGAAAACAAAAGAGTAGAGTGATAGAAAGACAAACTATAACGATGAAGACTTCAATCGAAGGTAGTAGCAGCTCTCTCAATATCCAATCCAAAAGTAAAAACTAAGAATGCTAAGAACTCTAGGAGAAGTAGTGTTTCTCTCTCTAGAATTCCCCCAAAAATAAAAAACAAAACTAAAAGTGAGAAGTAAAGTGTAGTCTCCTTGAGTCTCAGCTGCACCCCTACCCCTAGTTTGCGTTTTTGGGCTTGAAACTAGGTCCAAATCAGCCCAAAAATTACCCCAGCGAGTTCTGATAAGTGCAGCACGTGACGTTCTATCACACGTACGCATCGGTCACGCGTACCCGTCGCAGGTCCTTTGCGCTTGTCACGCATACGCGTCGGTCACGCGTATGCGTCACTGTGAAATGCGCTAATGTGCACGCACGCGTCAGCCATGCGTGCGCATTGCTGCTCGCTTTCAATCTCTTTAGTTTCTTGTGTTCCTTCCACTTTCACATGCATCCTCTTCATCCTTTAAGCCATTCATGCCCTGTAAACCTGAAAATACTTCACAAACACATCACGGCATCTAATGATAATAAAAGAGAATTAAAAATTAACAATTTAAAGGTTTAGGAAGCATGTTTTCAATCATGGAACAAAATTAGGAAGGATTTGTAAAACCATGCAGTTTATATGAATAAGTGTGCGAATAATTGATAAAATCCACTCAATTTAGCAAAAGATAAACCATAAAATAGTGGTTTATCAAACTGGTCTTAATTTTTTTTAAAATTTAGCTGTCATAGGTATATTTGATGCAAATAAAAAACTTTTGGGATAAAATTAAAATAAAATAAAATTTAGGAATATTTTTAAAATTTTTGCCAAACTTAAAAGAAAAAAAATATACTTTATCCTATTTTAGTTTATACAAATATAATAAATAATGAGAATAAATATAGATATTCATATATAAAAATTATATTATACTTTTTAAATTTTAATATGTACAAATTAGTTTTAAAAAACTAGAAGTAAATACAAATTAGTACTCGAAAGATTCTAACGCTGACAAAATAGTATCTGATCTTTATTATTGACAAAATGATTTACGAAAGATTTTAAAATTTGACAAAAATGACCAGTCATCAATTGAGTTGCCTGGAATTAAGATTTACGGATGACGTGCCAGTTAACAATTATCGTAATTAAAAAAGTTATCCACTTTTAAATTTTATAATTTTAAAAACACCCCAATTTTAATTTTTTAAAAACCCTAATCACTCCCCCACCTCAAATTTTCTGCAACTTCCAACTCTAAAAGGCCAAAACCCACTTTCATCCTCATTCTTCCACCCAAACTCAATCAATCCCTTTCACAAAAATCAAAATTTGCCCACATTATATTGTTATTATTTCCTTACTCTCTCTAATTCTCAAAAGTTTCATAACTATGAAAATATGGAATCATATTCTCTTCAAATTTCTCACCTTAACAAAACCAACACCAACATCTTAACAACTTCTTCGAACAAACATTAATACAATTATACAAATATCTCAATTTTACCCTTCAATTCTCTGATGGAACCATCCCTAATTTCTCCACCGTGATCCCCAACACCGCCCTTAAATCTACCATCCCTGGCCAAACAGAAGGTTTTGCTTGGAATTCCAATAGGAATCCGCATCAGCAGTAATAATAATAATAAGTTCTAAAGTCTAAAGAATCAAAATTAGAACCAAAACAAGCAAGTGAAGAACCAAAAGCTCTTATTTCGGAGGCATCATCCTGATCATATGGAGAGTATTTAGTGACAATTTTTTGTCAGAGAATTACGAGCGGAAGAGGCCGAGGATGGAGCAACAGAGAGAGATAGAGATAAACCTAAAAGGCCCGAATGGAAGAAAATCGGGATGAGTGACGAAGGAAAAGAGAAAGGAAAATTGTTGGGGATGTGCCGTGAGAAAATTGCGGAAGAAGAAGAGAAAAAAAGGGATTAGGATTTTTGAAAAATTGAAATTGTGGTGTTTTTAAAATTATAAAAATTAAATGTGAGTAAATTTTGTAATTATGATAATTGTTAACTGATATGTCACTCCTAAACTTTAGGTAAGTCAATTGACGGTTGGTCACTTTTGTCAAATTTTAAAATCTTTTAGCGATTATTTTGTTAATAACAAAGATTAAGTACCATTTTGTCAGCGAGAGAATCTTTCGAGTAGCGATTTGGTATTTACCTCAAAAAATTATAAGCACATGCATATGATTTTTTTATAGATTAATTATTCTATTAGTCTTTATAATTTTACAAATTTTTAGTTAGATCTTTATAAATTAAAAATTTATAATAAAATTCTTATATTATATAAAATTTATAATTAAATCTTTACTGGTTATTACTTGAAAAAAAACACACACACTAATCTAAAATATTTTTTTATAAGATCTTATAACTTATTCTGCATCAAACACAAAAATAAACATTTCAAAACAAATATATTATTCTAACAAATGATATTTAAAAAGTATCTAATTAAAAAATTAATAAAATTATAAAAGTTAATAAAAAATTATTTTTTATTTATCAAATACAAAACAATAAAAATTTTGTATTTTTCAAAAATACAAATATTCTTTTAAAATTTTTTACCAAATTAAATCATAATTTGATGTAGGTCAATGTACCTTGAGCAGAAGAGTGAAGTAACGAGAATTGTGTGATACTTGACTATTTGAGTGAACGTGTAATTCAATAAGAATTATGCTAGAAAGACAATAGAAAATCTAAATAATCTGAATAATAGGTTGCAGATTTAATACATGTAAAAACTAAAAAATATTCTATAAATTACCTAAATAAAAAAATTCACCTAGTTGTTCTAAAAAAATAATCATCCCAAATTCTAATTTATCAAAACATTTCACTCCAATACCCTCTTTTTTTTCAACCGGCTGCCACTCCCACCTTTATCAATAATCATCCCACTTTAGGCTTGCCACATGCCGCCACCGGTGCCCCTGACTCGTAGTAAAAATAACTATCCACTTAAAAATAAAAAATAATCATCCGTATACATAATGAATTGAACATCCAACATATTTTGATTATATATAACTAAACTCAATCCAATAAAAATAATCATCCATATAAGAATCAAAATAACCATCCGCATACCTACTAAAATGACCATCCTAAACTGGCCATTGAAGTAGAAGAAGAAGGAGATAAATGAACAGAACCAGCAACCATGATCAAGCTCCCTTCACTCCACGTAAGAGGTGATGAACGTACCAAAATGTAGTCGCATATGACAAAATATGTTGTTTGGATCTGTTGCTAAAGGGGACGCTGCCGGCTAAAGGATGGGCGGCCGCTGGTGTCTAGGCGGCAATGTGCTGCGGGGGAGGAAGCACGGCTGGCGGTGGGTGGTAGCGCGAAAGAGGTTGTTTGAGGCACGTTTGTGAAGAGGTTGATCGCACGTTCGCAGAGAGGTGTGACGCTGTTAGCTAAAGGATGGGCAACAGCGGCTGGGGTTTGGGCGGCAGTGGGCTGAGGGGGAGGCTACACGACCGGTGGCAGTTGGGTAGCACAAAGAAGGTTGTCTAGGGCTTGTGCAGCTCGATCGGAAGTTCGCAGAGAGGTTGGGCGACGTCGGCTGAGGACTGGGCGGCGGCGGCTAGAATCTAGGCGACGTCTGACCAGAGATTGGGAAAGTGAAGTAGCGGCTAGGTTACTCTGCAGACTAGAGTTTGCAAATAGAAGAGGGAAATTAGCATGATAATGGGTGTAATTGATGTGGTTTAATTCGAAATCCTTATTTTTGTAAATTTCAGAATTTGAAATAATTAATAATTAATTAATAAAAAGATTTATTCTATTTTTCTTTTTTTATTTCATTGTTTACGTTGTTTATCTCCCTCATTGTTTTTTTATACTTTCTGATTTAGTAATTGAGTTTTTTTTTTCTTTTAAGTAATTAAGTATATTGGTTGTTTAGATAATTTACCAATAATCTAAGAAAATACTTGTAAAATATAAAAATAGATTATAGTTCTACCAAATATACTTAAATTTTCAATGTTAAACAATATGAAGTTCATTTAATATAGTTGCAACTCTTAAAACCAAGATTAGCAAAGTTTTCTTCTCATTTAAGGGTAAGAGACTAGTTTGAGTCCTTCAATTTTGGTTATAATGGTATTTAATCATCTACATACTTAGGGTTAGAGAATAGTTAGCTACGGTTTACAATTATCAATCGAATAGCTGGAAAATGAATATTCAAATTACAATAGTATGTCAAAAACATAATTTTTAAATAATAAATAAAAAATATTCAATATCTTGTTAATATAGTTAAATAATGTTCAATATAAGATTAGCCCATAAAAGTTTAATTATTGTACAAAATTAATTATCTTAACAAAAAAATTATAAATAAAGTTTAATTAACACTACAAGAAAAAAGGCCTATGGCCACGCTTTAAAAGCGTAGCCAAAAGTGGTCTATGGCCACGCTTTTATGTGGGTGGCGATAAAATAAAGATTTGGCCACTTTTTTTTTGCTACGCTTCAAAAGCGTGGCAAAAAGTGTCAATGGCCACGTTTTTATGGGAGTGACAATTGATGCTAGATTTGGCCATGCTTTTATTTTCCATGCTTAAAAAGCGTAGCCGTAGAGAGAAACCGGCACGCTTTTAAAGCGTAGCAACGGAGTTTTGTTATTCCGGCATTTGAAAAGTGTAGCCGTTGACGAGAAGCCTTTTGGCACGCTTTAAAAGCGTGGCCAAAAGGTTCCCAAAAAAAAAGGTATCGGATAAATTAAAAAAACCCCTCTTCGTTTAAAGACTTAGAAAAAAAAAGGTAATCACAAAAAACTTAGAGAAAAAGCTTCATTGTGCTTGCTCTGCCCTAACCCCTTCTCGTTCGTGCTCTGCGATAACTATTCCTCCATCAAAAGCCCCAGCGACGAGACACTTACTCCATTGTGCCCTAACTTCTCCTCCTTCATTGTGCCTCGCCCACACCGCGCGACGACACTCCGATCACACTCCGTGAGAACGATGCTGCGATTGCAATGCCTCTGCCGGAAATCTCTTTTCTGGCACTCCCAACCCTCCTTCTGTGGTGACTATCTCTGGAAGTGACTCCCTCCGCTCAGTCGCCGTGGATGCTCCCCTTTGCCGCTGCCCATCCCTTCCGTCGCTGTAAAACCCTAACCCCCTAAACCCTTCCGCGCCGCTGCCTTCCTGCTTCTTGCTTCTTGTAAGTCCTCTTCTTTGTAAGTCGCTCAGCAAATCTGATGGCTATGTTGTGACGAAGCCCAGAATGATGAAGACCAGTGACGAAGCCCAGGACGACGAAGCCCTCACTTGTTGGTAATTTCATCTTTCATTCTCTCTGTCTCATTTCATATACTTCGTCTTTGCATGTGATTTTTATTCATTTCCTTAGTGTGTGATTTTTGTCTCCTCATTCGAAATCTGTGTTTTTTTTTAATGATTCAAGGGAAGCTTTGTCGAATTGATTAATCGGTTTAAGTGTTGTCATGTTGAGCTGGTTAAGCAAGTTGCAAAGAAAAAAGATTATTCCTTTTTTTGTATTAAATCGCACTGTAATTTGAATATTTGGGGGTTCATGATTCGCGTTTTTATTTACATGTCTACTTTGTTTGAAGATTTATGACATGTTCATGCTTCGAATTTGATGATGTTGTTTTCCTTGTCTGTGATTTGTGAGATCAATTTTGGATCATATGAGATTGCATTCTTGTAAGGGTTCCTCCTTGGGTTTTGGTTCATTGTGCAAGATCTTCAGCTGCAAAGCGAAAAATGGTCCTTATTAATTTTTTTTCTGGACCAAGCCTCTAATTATCTTGTCAAAAAACCATCATAGTGATTTTATGACTGACTTTGCTCTTTTACTTTGTTTGCGACTTACTAAAGAAATTTGTTTTGTATTTAAGCCCGGGACAAGAAGTATAGGCAAGCTATTACTGCTGCTGGCTCTGGTAATTTTCTCTTACTGGCTCACTGTATCTTCATTTTGGTTATTTTAAATTGGTTTCTATGATGGTAGTGACTATAGATTCATTTGAGCTATCGTGTCCTATGTTCATGTATTGGAACATATGAGTAATGTGAAACTGTTAAACTAATAACGTGATTACATTGAAGTATGCTTCATTTTGCTTCTGATCAACAATAATTTTTAAATGTACATGGAATCTAGCTCATATCTTTATTTTTGTTTTAGCTATAACAATATACAATACTCTTGTTACTTTTAATTAATTACCATTTGTCAATTAGAATCTATATCCATAGTTTGTTTCACATACCAAAGAAGTTATTATGACCTTTATATATATTAGATTCACCAACTTCTTTGATGTGCCTTCTTTGGTGTCTTCTCATTGATAAGTTTTATGGATATTCTAATCTGTTTATTGGGCATCACATACCACTGTACCAGTAAATTTGAACATGAGACATTTGCAATTTCAACTAGTAATTTTGAGGATTTGATTCCATTTGAGGAGTGTATTGAGTTAGCAGTTGTGGGTGCCCCTGATTATTATTTACTGTTCACTCATAATGGTTGTACCTTCAAGTTAATTTTCATCCTCTGCATAGAGCACAATTTACAATTAAATTCTTGCTAAAATTATTTAAAGTTACTTATATATTTGAATACTGTTTCATTTTTGTCAATTTAGAAGCAGCTATTTGTTGTCGAGACCATTGTTATCATCACCAAACATGAGTTCATGGTCCTATGTTTTCATTGTGCTTTGGTTTATTTGATTGAATCTTAGTAGAAATGAAGCAGGAATGCACCATTTGGATGTTGCATAAGTTCCTGCACGAATTGTAAAATTAACTTCCAAAATTCAATCCTTGGTTTAAGATTCTTTTCCTTATAAACACGCTTCTCTGAGTTCTCTCATCTTTCTTTTATTTCTTTCTCATGGGTTAATCCATTTCCTTTCCTAATATATACGAAATTCATGCCAAGATTAATGAGATATATATTAAGAGAAAATTAAAGGGACGAATAATTGATGATGAAGGGCATTAGCCGTAACATGATTTTCAATATGTATATGTATAATGTATTGTTATTCCTATATTATTTTTATTTTAATTTAATTTCTCCACCGACAGAAAGCAACAGAAATCCTCAAAATTAATCAACTATCTAATAGCTACTACCCAATATATTGAAGCTGATTAATGAGTACTTAGTAGTATTAGCTTTATCCATTTAACTTTTTGCAGCTGAATTTATTATATGTGCCATGCATAAGGCTTTCATGCTGATATGTTGTAATTTACTTTGGATAAATAGTAACAAATTCTTGTTTCTCAAATTCAGGGAGCAATCTCACAAATTCAATTTCTTCAAAGCTCTACCATTTGCACCACAACACTCTAAGAAACTTGTTAGTTTTTGCTATGTCTGCTGATGGTATTACTTCTTTTTTCTTCCTCCTTCCCTGTTTTCTGAATTTCGTAAAGGCTTTGAGAATTGACCCTACTGGTGTCTTTGTCTTGAATTATTGGATTATTATTACTGGATTTGGATACTAATTCTTGTCGATTGCCACTGTTTGTGCTTTTAATATTGAATTTTGTGAATTGGTGCATTTGGTTTGCGCTGTCTCACTTGAATACACTTGCACAACTATATATCATATTGATGTGGAGGTCTTTCGAGTGTTCTAAGCTGTCAGAGATATTATTGTAATTAAATAAGTTTATTTCCTAAAATATTCAACAGAAAAAACTTGACTCAATTCATGTCTTCATGAATACCTATTTGTTTTTAGGATTTTTTTTATGTCTGCTAGTGATGCAGAACCAATAAGACATTAAGGCTTGATTTGGTAAAGTTTTTCTGAAGAAGTGCTTGTGCTTTTCAAAATCACAAGCTCCTAATTTGCGTTTAGTTTAAATATGTAGTAATTAAAATACCATGTAAAGTAAAATAATTACGAGAAATAATGCCATGATGATACGTAACTTGTATCTATATATGTCAGTAATATATTTTGTTTTAAATTTTTCAAAAGGTAAATGTAATTTTGATTTGTAACTACTGCCCTACATGCAAGCAATGCAAGTAACTTGACTATATTTCTCTTTACTTTATACTTTTAGTAATTCCCTTCCCAAGAAAAGAGTAATGTATGGCTCAGAGCAAAGAGTTCTAAATTTTATTTAGGGATGTGAATCTCATGGATATAAGATTCCTTTATGTAATTTTATGGAGATATGTTTGTAATAGCTGGTAATATAACTTATTTTTTTGTGATTTCTCATTTATATTTATGTTGTAGTTTTCTAGATAGTATGCTTCACGTAAATTTTTCTACATGTACTCTAGCGCGACTCTAAAGAGAACAGTGAAGAACCATCAAGAGTTGAAGTTTTCATAGAAACTTGCACAAGTAAAAAAGGAAAAGAAATTGATGCTAAAACACAAAGCACAATTGTGAGTTGTTTGTATTTGTATTTGGATTTGTACAATATAAATTCTATAGTGATTTCTATTGAGTTAATGCGGCTTTGTATTTTATTGCTCCTCACTTTTGACAGGCTGAACTTCAAACCCGCATAGAGGTAGGAAAAATGATGAGGATGCATTTGTAGGAGTGCTAGGAAAGGACCAACCAAGTCAAGTTCGTTGTTATGGGGCGTCGATTACAAGAAGCTCTCTTAAAAAGGATGAGGAGATTCGACAAGTCAAAGTTGAATACAACAACAAGGTTGAATCATTAGAGAAGAAGATGGACGGTGTATGTAGTTTATTAAAGGTATTGGTGCACCAAGTCAACCCTGGAATGAGTGAGGAAGAGGTAGCAGCCTTAGTGCAAGCTGCCCAAAATTCTCCTTTGGATGCCTCAAGTAGCAGACTGAGATATACTCCTCGCTCGTCCGAATCAACTCATATTCCACCCAAAGATGTAAGTCACTATCTTTGGATATTCGATATATTTCCATTCAAAGTAGTTGACTTATTATTGTTGTTGATTTTGGACATTTGATAGTGAGATAAAAGATTATAAATGGTGCTAATGGTGTTGAATTGGAATCTGAATTCAAAGTTGTTGACTTTTTAGTAGTGTTTTGTTTTGTATTTAGTGTGGCATTGAATCTCAATTTTGGAAAACACGAGAAATCTTTGAAGATTTGCACTTTTCCTAATCAAATTGGAAAAAGAAAAAGAAAAGAAACCATAATTGAATTTTAATGGTTTTGTTTGTTTTGATTTTTGCAGACTCCAAAAGGAATTAATGGCCCTCATGGTATATCTCATTTTGCTTGATTTATTTATTGGGGATTGGTCTTTTCTTTCTTTCTTTTCCCACCTTTTATTAATTAGAAGAAGAAATCGATTATAGAATCCATATGCAATTTGTATTGATTCTAGTTGCTATAATAAACTTATGGTGCATGCATGTGACTGTAGGTGCAGTATAGGGCTACAAGAATGGTTAATTTGGTTGTGAATTGTTGAGTTAAAACATGTGATAGTTGCAGCAAAAAAAAAAAGGGGGAGGGGGCAGTTTGATTGTTAGCTTCCTATATCACTATCCTTTCCCTTTTTTGAAAACTTTAAGAACACAAAAAGTATAGTGGCTTTCACTATGAAAGAAAAGCCTTTGCTGGTTATAATTATTGTACGACTATAACACAGTTTGTTGATAATATGTCTTTTCATTTTTTGGTTTGGTATAAGATGCACTAACACACAACATTTAAAATGATGCAGGGCAGTGCTGAAAACAATTTCGCTCACAATGATGATCAGTAATCATGAAGTTTTATATTTTGTAATGAAGTGTAAAGGAAGTAGATAATGTAACCCATGTTGGAATTGTAATTCATGTATTAGGAAATTGCTAGTGGATGAGACTTTGATTTTTGGTATTTTGTTAGAGTATATCATGTGATCAAACACTTTTTTTCTGTGACAAGTTTATGAAGCAATGATTAGTTGATTTAAAATAGTCATCTTTTAAATTTTAAAATTATCTATGATTTTGTAAGGTTTATAAAAAAAGAGTGCCAATAGATACTGAACTAACTTACAGCCACGCTTTAAAAGAGTGGCTATATTGTACAGCAGCAATCAACAGCCACGCTTAAAGCGTGGCTGTAATTTAGTTCCGTACCTATTGGCACGCTTTTAAAACGTAGCCATATCTTCACTTGTTGTCACGCTTTGGAAGCGTGGCGATAAACGTTACAGTGGGTATTAACAGCCACGCTTTAAAAGCGTAGCGATATGTCTTGCTATTGGCACGCTTTTAAAGCGAAGCCATATGTCTCGCTATTGGCACGCTTTAAAAGCGTAGCCATATCTTGCTATTGGCACGCTTTAAAAGCGTAGCCATATCTCACACATATGGCCACGCTTTTAAAGCGTTGCGATCTGTAAAAGCGTGGCAAGAAAAGAAGCGTGGCGATAAGTCACCAAAAGCGTGGCGATAGAGCAACCGGCACCTTGCAGTTGTGACCCTTTCAAAAGCGTGCCAGTAGCTTAAAAAGCGTGGCAAAAAGCTATCGCTACGCTTTTTTGGACTTTTCGCCACGCTTTAAAAGCGTAGCAAAAAGCTTGTTTTCTTGTAGTGTAATATGTATCTTAAAGATATATAATAAATATAAAATAAATATGTTAAAAATTTAATTTTTTGTATTTTTAATATTTTTAATTTATAATTTTAATATGTATTTTTAGAATATAAGATAACTAAATCTTTATAAATAAAGTGAAATATAATAAATAAGTTACATACAACTCACTAATTACAAGGCCAGCCAGCCAACCAACACCAACATCATTGGTCCCCAAAGCTGTCCTCCATTGGGCTGTTGGAACTTGGAAAATTAAAGTCTTATTAAAATGTGAAATGATACACACAAGTAAGAGAAATATGTTTGAAAATCTTTGATAAGAATTAACAAGTGATGAAATCTACGATGATCTCAGATGATGCATAATTGTTCTATTTTTATAAGAAAATTACATGATAGTATTTAGGTTTCATTTGGAAAATTTTAAAAGTAATAATATTTTTAAATTTTTTATTTATAAAAAATAATAATATTAATATTTAGTACAATTTTTAAAATTAAATTGCAGCTTTTTAAGAAACTATGAAATTTATAGAGAAGTTAAAAAAATGACTTTTCTCATAATACTACTATTTTTTTATCATATTTTTATAAAATAAGCACTTTTAAAATTTAAAATCTAAATACAAATAACTTATTTATAAACTACTTTTAATATAGTCATTTATTATTTAAACTATTTTTTCTAAAATAACTTAATTAAACTGTTTTTTCAAACTAGCCTTATTTTGGTTTTGTATGATTCTTGAACTATTAAGTGTGTGTTTGAATTATCGTTTGTAAACGGATGTTTGTATAAAATTGATTTTGATCAAAAGTGAGTTAGTATTAATATAGTTTATGTTTCGTAATTTTTATTCAAAATGGATTATAGTAAACTAAATATTATTTGGATTACATTATTCAAAATTACTTTTAAATGAAAAATTATAAAAAAGGACATGAATTTAAATAATTATTTTATGTTATCTTATAATTTTATTTTAAATATTTAAATAAATTTTAATTTTTTTTAGTACTTTCAATATTCTTTAGTACTCTATTAGAATTAATAAAATCATAATACAAAGTAAAAAAAATATTTCATACAAAAAAATATACAATAACAATAAAAGAATTCATAAAAAAACAAAAATTTTATAAAAAATAATAATATGCATAAGAGAGTATTAGAAAAAAATATTATAAAAATAAACAATAAACATATAAATAATCAAAGACATAATTGATATATAGAATATAAAATTCAATCTAACATGAAAAGGTAAACAAAAAAATTAAAACTTTTAGTTTTTAATAAACGTGAATTTAAAAATAGTGTCAAACATAAAAATAAAACGGTCAAAAAATTCAAACAAGTTTCTCTTTTCTACAATCCAAACACACCCTGAGTGTTTGAATCAAATATTTTAATATATGTTGATTAGATTGTTATCATTGGGTCTTATAAACAAAAACATTTCACTAATCCAATTCAACTGGTTTTCTATTATTTTAAGTTACGTTCTTATTTAGTATATAAATTTTGATATTTCATATCTTATTTAAATTTAGTATAAAATTAGATAATTATTTTCAAAAAAAGATTTTTATATAAAAGTAACAACTAAAATTATTAAATATATTCAATTAAATTATTTAACATAATACATATTAATATTTAAATGACATGAATTTTTCAGAAAAAAGAAATAAATAATAAATAAAAGAATAGATTGGTGCATTGCATTGCCACCACATGCTTTTTGTAAATGCAAAAAAAGAGACAAAAACATTACATGATGTAGGATCTGTATCTCCCAACCCAAGATCTGCTTCCCTTCTCAATCATCGTTCCTCAAACCTGCGATCTGTATCTTATTCCTTTTCCCTTTTTCACTTTCGGGTTTGGATCTCTCAAGACATGTTCCTCTTTGACTGGTTCTATGGCATTCTAGCCTCCCTCGGCCTTTGGCAAAAAGAAGCCAAGATTCTCTTCCTGGGTCTCGATAATGCCGGCAAGACCACCCTCCTTCACATGCTCAAAGACGAGGTTCTTGTTTCAATACCCTTTGAAAATACTTTAAAAAGATGAGATTTTTAATTCTTAATTTTTCTGGGGTTTGTTTCAATTTCAGAGATTAGTTCAGCATCAACCTACCCAACACCCCACTTCCGAGGAATTGAGCATTGGCAAGATCAAGTTCAAGGCTTTTGATTTGGGTGGCCACCAAGTTGCTCGCAGAGTCTGGAAAGACTACTATGCAAAGGTTATAATCGTTATTTTGAGTTTTTGCTTTGTTTATTATTTTTCTCAATTTCTGATTTATGTCCAGTGATAATTTGTAATGATTTAGCAATTGCCAAAGTGGATTTTTCTTTGTGGTGATGCTTTGGAGCTTGGTTATTCACTTTGTTTCTGTTGAGTCCTTGAAGCATTCTATTTTGTTTCATTGATGGGACAAATTGCTTCTTAGACAAGGTGACTAGTGCTCCTATAGCCAATTATATTATATCTTGATTGGCTATGTTCAAAGAGGTCCGTTTATTTATTAATGGTCTAGACATGGTTGGCCACGAGTGACAAGTGTGTGCTTGCTAGGCAGCTCAGTGGAGTGTCTATGCTCCTTGGTTGCGAATCGTTTCAACTTAACATAACATATCACCTACTTCCAATCTGGTCTGTTCATTAGTGTTCATTTTCCATATGGAGTGCTGGTTTTCACTTTAAGTGCTTTTGGTCTTGCTCCTTTTTCCTGTGATCCTTTGCCAATACGTTGCTATTTCCCGGCTACCACATTTTTGTTTCAAACTCTTACAGTTTTTTCTGTTTCATTCTTCTTGTTAATAATAGTAACTAGGTTGATTTGCATAAGTTCTTACTCATCCTGCAATCTATGCCTTCTTAATCCCAGATAAAGCTCTCTGTAGTTATCTGATTCATCAGAGGCAGATATTGAAAGTGGAAGTTTTCGCTGATAGCACCCCTTAATGAACTTCCAGGAGGTGTTTACTAGTGACTTTCCAAACATGTCCTCTTTGCTCCCTAATGTATTCTAAAACAAGAACATTACAAGACTGAGAGGGAGACTTAACGTAACGTACTTAGATCAGCACAAAAATCTAACTATTAGAACACCCCCCCCCCCCCAAAAAGTGATTGACTCATCCTTTTTATGCATTATACATTTAGAATATATAATTGTGAATTGATATATTTTTTCACCTCTTGGAGAAGAGGTATCTAGTAATGACGACTGAGTTTTGTTTCATAATTGTTGCTTAGTCCCTAGATGCATTTCCTTGCTTATTCAACAATCCATACAAGGGTTTGGGGTTTGATTCATTGATTCTTTTCTGCTCTTACCGTAGTTTGACTTGACTTATATTCCATTGTACCATAACTTCTTGAAGATTGGTGATCGATTCTTTAGTAGCTTAACTCTTTTAGGTTGTGTCTGGTAAGTGTCTTGAGACAGAAACATTGTGACAATTATGACAGAGTCAGTTGTCTCTAGATTTTTGGTGGATAGAAAGTTGGAAAAGTTATCTTAGGATAGAGGCATTTGATTCTTGCCTACTCTTATACCCGTCTCATTCTCTAAACAGGTTTGTGTCACTCTGTTTATTTGTCCTTGAACAGTTACCAAATAGGATATAGAGTTTCATTGGTTTCGGCTTTTCAGGTGGATGCTGTTGTTTATCTGGTAGACGCCTACGACAAGGAGAGGTTTGCAGAATCGAAGAAGGAGCTTGACGCGTTGCTTTCAGACGAAGCCTTGGCAAATGTTCCGTTTCTAGTGCTAGGAAACAAGATCGACATCCCATACGCAGCTTCGGAAGAGGAGCTACGATATCATCTCGGCCTGACAAATTTCACCACGGGCAAAGGCAAGATCAATCTCACGGATTCCAACCTTCGACCTCTCGAAGTGTTCATGTGCAGCATCGTCCGCAAGATGGGATACGGCGATGGCTTCAAGTGGGTCTCCCAATACATCAAGTAGAATTCCAGCATCATTTTTTTGTTTGTTACCCCTTTTCCTTTGTCCAAGTAGCACATCTTCAGAATAGTTTTTGCCACTGTTTTTTGCTTTTGATGAATTTGATTGTTTTATTTGGTACAAGTGCAGTAATATTACATGATAATTAAGATTTGTATCTTCAAAGATTCTTTTGGTGAAATGTCCCTTGTTCTTTGAAATGCTGGATTGTGTTGTAGGGTGATTATGACTGGGCAGAGACTAATAAATTTGGAAGAATCTCAATCCACTTTGGTTCCCGTTTCCTGATACATACGATAAGCTGACTCAGAATGCAAAGGTTGCATAGTTTTGGTCTGATTTCTTACCTGGCTTGTGTTTAGTAAAACGTCAATAGGATAATCCTTAAGGTTGTGATTGCTATTGTGATTGATTCTAAGAATAGGACAAGATATTGAGAACAAGATATAAATGATAACAAGATATAAATGATAGAGATATAAAAATTAATGTTTTTATATATGTTGGAATATAAATACATATTGAAAATAAATTAAATTATACATATATTTATACATAAATATATTAGTGGCTAATTTTGGTATATAAATAATATTTTTGTATTTTATAGGGTTTATTTTAATATTTGAACTTAATTTTAAATTAATTTGAACTAAAAGGGTTAAAATGGATCAACTAGATGTTTAGATATATAATTAGTTATGATGCACGCACACGAATACGGGACATGCGGACACACGAATTTTAAATTACACAAATTTTAAATTTTTATAAGATACGTGAACATGACATATATATAAAATATAAAATATTTTTTAAATAAATTATAATGATATTTTAATATTTTATTAATATTAAAATATAAAGTATTTTTTAATTATTTTTAATGTCTTTATTTAATTATATAAAGTATTCAGAATATTTTGCTTTAATAATTAATAGTATATATTATTTCTAAACTTATTTTAAGAATATATGTAAAGAATAAAGCTAGATATGCTGACATGTGATGGTATCTAGGTGTGTCTGGAGAAGAATTTTTTATTTTTTTTATTAAGACACGGTTGGATACAGAAGACATGCGTGTCGAATTAGTGTTGTGTCTAAAAATAAAATGTATCCGATATGCGGACACTACAACTCAGCTAAGTGTTCGTGCTTCATAGATAATTAATGTATATAATTTTTTAAATTTAACAAATATTAATTTATATCAAATTAAATTATTTTAAAGTAAAACTAATATTATATAATATAAAAATATTAATGAAATATAAAAGCATAACATATTAATTTCTCTATAAATATATATTTTAATTATACAATATCATTTTGGACCGAATATCTACAAATTATATATATTTGGTGAGATAGATTGGACAATCTTTGATAATAAATATCACAAAATATAATTTTAACTGACCTAAATATTACAAAAATAAAAAATTCAAATTTAAAAAATATGGATTAAATTTTATTTTGGGCCGAGCCTAGTCTTCAACACCCGCTTGTCGCTGTAAAAGGAAAAAAAAAAAGCTAAAATGGTACAATGGGAGGGGGAGATTGCAACAGGATATTGGGATTTGGGAATAGATAACTAAATGGGTTAATTATTGTTCTAGCCCAGCCCACAAGCAAATCGGGTTCGGGTTATCCCCGAGAGCTGACCCGACGGGTTTTCTGACCCGCCAACTCACATTACTCCCCTACCTCATCAGAACCCCTAGACAGTTGGAAAGAAAACTTCTAGGAAAGAGGGTCTGCACATGTGGGACCCACTCTAGTACAGACTATATAAAGGGAAGGCCTACCCCTCCCCCTAGATACATCACCCCATTTACCCTAATTGCCGCCTCTTGTACGGACACTAACTTGAGTATTGGAGTCCTTGCAAGTGGCACCAGCCTCCTCGTTAGCTCGAAAGAGTCTCGCTCACCTGCCCTCCGGAGCTTTCCCAGGCCAGGCATCCAGTAACCCACCAACTCTCGAACTCCATCGTACCAAATCCGCTTCGGACCCGAGCAACCGAACATTGGCGTCGTCTATGGGGATCTGGATTGAATGGCAGCGTTGTTCCCACACTCGGACGAGCTTCGCGAAGAAGAAGGAGCCTGCATGAGGAGCAGGGTGAGCTCTGCAAGCGCCTCCTGCGAGCAGTCGAGACACATGACACAAAGAGAAAACCAACGCTCCCGATCTCCCGAAAGGTGTCCTTTCAGAGGAACGGGAGACGACCACGCAAGGATCATGCAGGAGCTCAGACACAGGGTGCAAAATCTCGAACGCGAGCTAGCGGCACGAGATCAATATCGCCCCTCCCGTGGCAGGGACTTCTGGCCGAGCCTATCCCGCACCCGCTCTCCACTCAGGAGGGTGGAAGGCCGTGAAGGAAATCGGGGAGGAGATAATGGGCGAGCCGAGACCAATGCTCGAACCCGTTCCCGTACGCCCGAAAGGACCAAGGGCCACGGGGAAACCTGGGTGTTCATACCCTGGGTCGAGCTGTCCGACCTGTGATGTTCTACTGACAAGACGACCGACCTCTTCAGGTCAGACCGTTCGACCTCTTTTTTAAAGAGTTCAGCCAAATCACCAGGAAAAGCCCAATAAGGGCCCAACAGAGGAACACGACCCAAATCCTAAGGCAGCCCAAGCCTCTAGAGATAAGGGCGGTTCCCTTAAAGATAAGATGACCTCGCTCAAAGATAAGATAAGATAAGATAACTAACTTATCTTATCTAAAAAGGTCACTCCACACCTCTATAAATACACTGGAGCACCCAGGTATAACTTATACTCTGATTCTACTAAAAACCTACTTAATACCCTTGCTAACTTAAGCATCGGAGTCCCTTACAGGTACCCCCACCCTCCGGTGACAAAGGATCAGCAGCATCACTCAATTCAACAAGTCGGACCCAACCGCTCCAGCCGCCCTTCACCAGTCGGGCATGTCATCTCCGACCAGTACAGAAGATCTCATCCGAGATCGACCTACAGTTTCAGGTGACCCACAGAACATTGGCGCCGTTGCCGGGGAACCTGGAAGTCATCCTATCACCATGGCAGACGACCATGACAACAACCACGATTAAGATCTAGAAGATAGAACGCCGCACAAAAACGCGGATACTACACTAAAAGATACCCCAGAATCTAACGGGGACAAAAACTCACCAAACCCGAGAGCTCTAGAGACGCTTCAAGATCGTTTAAAACAACTTGAAAAAGAAGCCCAACATCAGCGAGAAGTTGGGAAGGATCTACAAAGGAAGATAAGGTGACGCCGGAAATTAGAAGATAAACTTCTAAAACTCGAAGCCGATCTCAAAGCCAAAGCAACTCGATCCACCTATGAGGACAGCTCTCGCAAGGATCAAGATCCATTCACTAGGGAGATCATGAAGACCAAAATCCCTAAGGACTTTAAATTCCCGGATATGACTTTATACGATGGCACCGCAGATCCCAGTCATCACCTTAGTAATTTTAGGAGTCGAATGTATCTCACCGACGCCTCAGACGCCATCCGCTGCAAAGCCTTCCCGACTACTTTAACCAAAACGGCGATTAAGTGGTTCGACAATCTACCCCCCAGGTCCATCTCAAGCTTCGACGACTTGGCCAAAAAGTTTCTAGCCAGATTCTCTATCCAGAAAGACAAAACCAAGCACGCCCCAAGTCTATTAGGAATCAAACAAGGAGATCGGGAAAGTCTCCGCAGCTACATGGAAAGATTCAACAAGGCATGTCTAGACATACAAAGTCTGCCCACAGAAGCGGCCATCATGGGCCTCATCAACGATTTGAAAGAAGGGCCGTTTAGTCACTCCATATCGAAAAAACACCCTACATCTCTAAATGAGGTACAAGAGCGAGCAGAGAAGTATATCAACATGGAGGAAAACTCTCGACTAGGAGAGACCTCAAAGTCCAGATTCTCCTATTCCTCTCGAGATAAGGACAAAGAATCCAAGAAAAAAGATCAACATGGGGAAAAGATAAAAAAATACCACAATTATACTCCTCTTTGAGTGTCCCTTGTGGATATCTACAGGGAAGTATGCAATATTGAAAAGATACCTCCAGCCCGACCACTTAAAAGCAAAAAAGGAGGAGGAAACCGGGCTGAATATTGTGAATATCACTGAATCCATGGACATTCAACCAATAAATGTTTCGACATGAAAAATATCATAGAAAAACTGGCAAGAGAGGAAAAGCTAGATCGGTATTTGGCAAGTCGAGCAGACGATCCCAGAAAAAGAAGGAGGGATGAAGATGTCGGACGGACTGAACGACCACCTCGCACGCCCGAGAGACATGTCCACATGATACACGGAGGATTTGTGGGAGGGGGATCTCTAAATCATCTCGCAAAAGATATCTTAAAGAAGTATATCATGTCGAGGGAAGAGAAGAAACACCCGACATCCCCACAATCACTTTTACCAAGGAAGACGCATCCGTCATCATCCCAGGACACGACAATCCTATGGTCATTACTATCATATTGGCAAACACAAATCTCCACCGCACACTGATAGACCAAGGGAGCTCTGCTGACATCCTGTTCAAAACTGCCTTCGACAAGCTCGGACTGGAAGAAAAATAACTCAGAACATATCCGAACAGCCTATTCGGACTAGGAGACACCCCAGTTCATCCACTTGGATACATCTCACTACACACAACCTTTGGAAAGGGAAACCAGTTAAGAACACTCAAGATAGACTACATCGTGGTCGACGTGAACTCAGCCTACAATGCATTAATAGGTCAGACAACACTAAATCAGCTCGGCGCAGTAGTCTCGACTCCGCATCTATGTATGAAATTCCCAACTACAGAAGGAATAGCTACAATAAAAGCGGACCAGAGGACGGCGCGTCGCTGTTACAATGAAAGTCTAAACCTCAGAGGCAGAGGAGAAGAATTCCATACAATCGAACTTGGTGGAGTCCAGAGGCGGGAAGAACTCCGTCCACAACCCGAAGGTGAAGTAGAGAAAATCCAAATCAGAGACATCCCAGACAAAACAACCAATATCGGTACAATCCTAAAAGGAGATATAAAAGATTCACTTGTACAGTTCTTACGAGATAATGTCGACCTCTTTGCGTGGAAGGCCGCAGATATGCCAGGCATAGACCCCAAATTAATGTGCCACAAGCTGGCGGTCTACCCAGAATCTCGGCTAGTACGACAGAGACAAAGAAAGCTCGGACCAGAACGATCCCAAGCTGTGGAAGAGCAGGTACAAGCTCTACTGGAGGCAGTATTCATAAGAGAAGTCAAGTACCCGCTATGGCTAGCTAATGTCGTCTTGGTAAAAAAATCAAATGGAAAGTGGCAAATGTGCACCGACTACACTGATCTCAACAAAGCCTGCCCAAAAGATCCTTATCTACTCCCAAGTATCGACGCTCTGGTAGACGCCTCCTCCGGATATAAATACCTCTCATTTATGGACGCATATTCGGGATACAATCAAATCCCAATGTATCCACCCAACCAAGAAAAACTTCATTCTTAACACCAAAAGCAAACTACTGCTACATCGTTATGCCTTTCGGTCTTAAAAACGCGGGAGCTACTTATCAGAGATTAATGAATAAGGTCTTTACCGATCACATCGGAAAAATCATGGAAGTTTGTGTGGATGACATGTTAATAAAGACACAAAGTGAAGAGACGCTATTGTCCGACCTGACCCAAGTATTCGACACTATAAGAAGGCATGGCATGCGACTCAATCCTACAAAATGCACCTTCGCAGTAGAAACTGGCAAATTCTTGGGTTTTATGCTCACACAAAGAGGAATCGAGGCAAATCCAGATAAATATCGGGCCATACTCGACATGAAGAGCCCGACTTGCGTCAAAGAGGTACAACAACTCAACGGAAGGTTGGCAGCCTTGTCCAGATTTCTAGCCGAATTTGTAATAAGATCTCTCCCCTTCTACGCCACCCTAAGGAAGGGAAAGAAGTTTGAATGGACCACGGAGTGCGAACAAGCCTTCCAAGATTTCAAAAGATTCTTGGGACAACCACCCATCCTAACTCAGCCACAGGAAGGAGAACCACTCATATTATACCTCGCTGTAGGAAGTCGGGCAGTAGCCTCAGCACTAGTTTGAGAAGACGACAGTGGGCAACAACCCGTATACTTCATCAGTAAAGCATTACAAGGATCCGAGCTGAACTACCAAACAATAGAAAAATTTGCCTATGCTCTCATACTTACATCTCGGCGACTTCGTCCATACTTCCAAGCTCACACCATTAGGGTTCGGACCAACCAGCCCATAAAAGGGATCTTGCAGAAAACAGACCTAGCAGGCAGAATTTTGCAATGGGCAGTCGAGTTGTCCGAATTCGACCTTCAATACGAAGCTTAGACAGCCATCAAATCGCAATACCTGGCCAACTTGATTGTAGAATTTACAGACACCCCGAAAACCCCTACAGAGTGGAATCTCTACGTAGACAGTTCCTCAAATAAAACTGAAAGCGGCGCAGGTGTGATAATTGAAAGCGACCAGGGAACCCAAATCGAACTTTCCCTCAAATTCGGGTTCCCTGCTTCAAACAATCAAGCTGAATATGAGGCACTACTAGCTGGTTTGAAACTGGCTAGAGAGGTTGGAGCTCAAAAGCTTACTATCTTCAGTGACTCACAAGTGGTCACCTCACAAATAGCAGGAAGCTACCAAGCCAAAGATCCTACAATGAAAAAGTACCTAGACAAAACCAGGGAACAACTCGGACAACTCGAGGAATATGAGGTCCGTCACATACCTTGAGAATAGAATGCCCGAGCTGATGCACTCTCAAAACTAGCCAGCACCAAACCAGGGGGCAACAATAGAAGCCTCATCCAAGAGATGCTGCAAAACCCGTCAATCTTGGAAGCAGAAAAAGTCCTAACCATAATAGATCAGGATCAAGGATGGATGACTCCCATAATTAATTACCTCAAAACAGAGACACTTCTCACAGATAAAAAGGAGGCAAAGAGGTTAAAATGGGAGGCACAATACTACACTATCATAAACAATACTCTATACAAAAGAGGGTTCTCAATACTATTGTTAAAATGTGTGCTGACTTTCAACACAAGGGAAGTGCTAGAAGAAGTACACAGTGACATCTGTGGCAATCATCTCGGAGCACAAGCGCTTACCAAAAAAGTACTTCGGGCATGATTTTATTGGCCAACTCTACAAAAGGAAGCCACAGATTTCATAAAGATATATCCACCATGTCAGAAACATGCCAACTTTCACATTGCCCCGCCAGAGGAACTCATCAGCGTGACCTCACCTTGGCCATTCACAAAATGGGGACTCGACCTTCTCGGACCCTTCCCTCAGGGATCGGGATAAGTTAAATTCCTCATAGTAGGGGTAGACTATTTCACGAAGTGGATCGAGGCAGAACCCCTAGCTAACGCCACTGCTCAAAGAAGTCGAAAATTCCTATATAGAAACATTGTCACAAGGTTCGGGGTCCCATACTCCATCACCACAGACAATGGCACCCAATTCACAGATGCAGGCTTTAGAAAGTTAGTGGCCGACTTGAACATAAAACACCAGTTTACTTTCGTAGAACATCCCCAAGCCAACGGACAGGTCGAAGCTTCTAACAAAGTCATATTGGCTGGACTAAAATGGAGATTACAGGACGCAAAAGGGGCCTGGGCTGAAGAGCTCCCACAAGTCCTATGGGCATATCGAACAACGCCACATTCCACTACAAAGGAATCACCCTTCCGATTAGCGTACGGAATAGAGGCAATGATCCCAGTGGAGATTGAAGAAGGGTCGCCTAGAGTAATCCACTATAATGAAGAAGCCAACACCCAACTTCAAAGGGAAGAACTCGACCTACTTCCAGAAGTCCAAGAAAGAGCTCGGATCAGAGAAGAGGCATTATAACGTTGGATAGCTTCAAGATACAATCAAAAGGTAGTGCCGCGAGGTTTTGTTGAGAACGACCTCATCCTAATCCAAAATGATATCGGAACAACTCGACCTGGAGAAGGAAAGTTGGCAGCAAATTGGAAAGGACCCTACCGAGTCATAGAAGTACTTGGAAAGGGCTGCTACAGACTATCCGAACTCGA
The DNA here is from genome assembly GCF_003086295.3 of Arachis hypogaea. Classification (NCBI taxonomy): domain Eukaryota; kingdom Viridiplantae; phylum Streptophyta; class Magnoliopsida; order Fabales; family Fabaceae; genus Arachis; species Arachis hypogaea. The sequence continues at coordinate 14,362,186 of NC_092039.1, forward strand.
TGGGCGAGAGCTTCCTAGGTCATGGCACGCCTGCAACCTAAGAAGGTACTATAGTTAAGGATGATAAAGGATCTTAGGATAAGACGCACTCTTTTTCCTGAAAAGGTTTTTTAATGAGGTGCCAAGCCAGGACCCACAAATCGCCCGACTTAGAGGGATAAAACTCCCGCATGTATATATTTGCATTTTCTTTTGAATAAAAACTGTTTAGATCTTCTACAAATTCTCAAGCCTCATTAATCTGAAACATTCATCGTCCGATTATAAAGCTACAGATCGGTAGAAAGTGAAAATCAAATTCACTGCACGATCACGATAAAGACCAACAGAGATGAAAACCAAATTCATCAAAAGGTCGACCAAAGATGATTAAACCCAATTTCTACAAAATCGGCAAAGATGAAAACCGAATAATGCAAGAAGTTATCGAAAGTGATCTGTAGAAAGGACTTGACGAGGTCTTAATAAAATGGATTACTAAAAAATAAGTTAAAGGCTGGCCGACTTAAAGAAGTCGGACCAATCGCAATAACCAAAGTTATACGTAAATCCATAGAAAGAGGTCTGGCCAGCCCTATAAAAGAGGATTACTATAACTTAGAAGAGCCCGACATGATGAAGTCGGCCCAAAACATAAAAGTTATAAAAGTAATCCCTGAAAGAGACCTGAACAAGGTCCAAGAAAGAGGATTACAAAAATAACTTAGAAGGGCCCGACATGATGAAGTCGGCCCAAAACATAAAAGTTATAAAAGTAATCCCTGAAAGAGACCTGAACAAGATCCAAGAAAGAGGATTACAAAAATAACTTAGAAGGGCCCGACCGAATGAAGTCGGCCCAAAACATAAAAGTTATAAAAGTAATTCCTGAAAGAGACCTGAACAAGGTCCAAGAAAGAGGATTACAAAAATAACTTGGAAGGGCCCGACATGATGAAGTCGGCCCAAAACATAAAGGTTACAAAAGTAGCCCCCGAAAGAGGCCTAAACAAAGGTCCAAAAAAAAGAGGGTTATTGACAAACAACTTGGACAGAACCGACATGACGAAATCGGCCTCCCGAAAACCTTAGCATTATACAAAGTAATTCCTAATAAAGACCTGAACAAGGTCCAAATAAAACGAATTACTAGAAATAACATCAGGCAAAGGCTCAAAGGAATCAAGCCAATCTGAAGAGGTCAGACAACGAAAGTCCCAACACTCCCAAAACCTAGAAAGGTACCAAGACGAGTGCAGACAGACATGTTACGAAAAACACAAGTTATAATAATAGCAAACTCAAGAGGCTACCAAAACTAGCCCCAAGAGCTTGGAAATTACTTTATTTTTCAAAATAAAGTTGCTAAACAAGCAACCAGGAATGTAGCAAAAGTCAGAAACATCATCTACAAAATAAAGAGTTTAAAGGCCCACAAGCCGAGCTATCTACACAACCAATTAGAAAATTCAGTTAAGATCCGAAGGCTTCTCGGCAGCATCAGCACGGGGTGAAGGAGGGCGAGTCTGAAGAGGCACGGCATCCACTGTCCCGTCATCCCTGTTCAAGATTTGGCAATCAGGATCTGATTCAGGACGAACGACCTCGGAGGAAGGAGCTGAAGAAGTCGGCACAACAGAAGCTTTGGTGGAAGGCACAGAAGGAGGTTCAACATCATCATCATCAGGGTCGTCAGGGACAATCTTGCCATCCTTCACAACATTATCCAGACTGAATAGAGCAAGGTCGACCTCAGGGGCAAGAACCCGAACCTGCTCCTTCAGGTTCTCATAAGCAGCATTTACGCTGCCTACAAGGTGACCCTGAAGCTCGGCATAATCAACTCGGGCCAACTCTAACTCCTCCCTGAGACGTATCACTTCCCAGTAGGTCGTGATGTAGCTTTCTTTGTGCCTCAATGCCGTGTCCTCAGCCAACTTCACAGAAGCCGCCAAGGCAACAAAACTAGCCTTCTCGCCCTCCAGCTCCTTCTCCAGTTTGGTCACTTTTACTTCGAGCTCCTCCTTCAAACCCTTCATCCGGTCGAACTCCCGCTTAGCCTCCTCCGTAAAGGCTTTGGTAGCATGCAGAGGAAGGTCTTGGGCAGTTCGGTACAGGGCGGCTCCCATATGCGCCATCTTGATGCTACTCCGAGTTATAAAATCTAAATGACGAAGGAGGAAAACATCATTCATAGAGAGGGCACCATAAGGACCAATTTGCTGGTCGACAAAGTCAATAGGATCAAAATCAGGCGCATCCAGATTGAAGGGTTCAACAGTCCGAGGTCTTTTGGAAGGAGGAACGGTCGGAGGAGAAGATGCAGCAGCAGCAGAAGACTGCGGAGGATCCACTACACGGACTCGAGGAGTAGGGATCATTCTCCTCGGACCAGGAGAGCTCAGCACAGACGGTTTTGACGTTATCTGAGAAGACCCTTCCCCATCCGTCTTGGTCGAGATGTTCTGAGATGCGGTAGCCTTCCTCGCCTTCTTGAAAGCTTTCATGGCATCGTTATTCTTGGCCATCTCTGAAAAATAAAAACCAGCAGTTTTACAAACCAGGAAAGAAGAAGAAAGCAAAGTAAAAACAAGAAGCAATATATATCAAGTAATACCCAATGCCGTTCGGACAAGGGAGGGGTCCCTCAAGGATTTTTTAGTATCCAGATGAGGAGGTTCCCCCCAAAGGTCCTCCAAAACTGTTACAAAAGCTTGCTCAATCTCATCGAGCATTTCCCACGTATATCGGGATACTACTACACTCTGCTGCCAACGCAAAGGGAAGGATGGCTCATCATTCGCTTCTAGAAAAAAGGGGTGAGCTCCCTCAACGGCTCGGACCTTGAAAAAATAATTCTTGAAGTCCCTAAAGGACTCGTCATACATGGTAAAAACCTTATGTCCTTGTGCAAATCTAAAAGAAACCCACGAGGCTTTCTTTTTTGAAGAAATCCCGGGCTTAGTTAAAACAAACAAATAAAGGAAAAGAGTTTGAGAAGGGGTAACATCCAACTCTTGGCAAAGAAGCTAAAAAATCTTAATAAAGCCCCAGGAGTTCGGATGAAGCTCGGACGGAGCTACATTACACGACCACAACAAATCGGTCTCAAAGGAAGTAAAGGGAAAAATGATGTCCAACTGGCTGAAAAAATAGTCGTAAGCATAAAAGAAAGGGCGCTCCCCCTGGGTCAGGGCAGGGAAACAAACCCTCTCCTCGGAGTCAGGTGCTACCAATTCATAATTCCTTTCTTGATCTCTACTCTTACAGAGGCGGTGATGTTTCCTAAGCTCCACACAGAATTCAGCATTTACCACAGAAACACATATTAGAACAAGGGAGTCCAACCAATCGGATATTTCTTCAGGGATCTTAGAGGACGTCTCTACAATATTTTTGTGAGAAGACATGGCCAACTAGTCCTACAAACAAGAAAAGAAGATTAGATTACTAAAAAACATCTCGGATGAAATCAAAACAACTCGGCCAACATAATCCAGCGCAGTACAAGCAACAAAAGGAAACCCCAGGACCCACACCAAAAAGATCCAGGGGCATCCTTTGAAGGTAGTTATCAGGACAAGGATTTAGGAAAACCCACAAGCCTACATCTCGATACGTCCTAATAGGAAAATAATAAATCCTTTTTTAAACTAAAGCGACACTTTGAGAAGAAAGCTACGAGCCACAAAACAAGTAAAGCCATCAAAATAACCACCTTCCAGATTCACCATCCCAGTTTAATTAACAAACGAAGCTACCAAGCAACAAAATATATCAGGAAAGAAATCATCAAAGACGCAACCTTTTTTCAGAGAAATAAAACCCCCCCAAACAAACAAAGAAAATCAAAACAAGTATCATTATTTTCTACAAAGTTTAGCAGCAAGGAAAGCTATCAACAGGGCAAAAATCAAGGGGGAATCTTTGTAGAAGCAAACAAGTGCAGTTTCACAAAACTCAAGTATCAAAGAACAACCAGAAGCAGCAGCAAAACATGCAAAGCCCTAAAAAGCCTCAACCGAAATACCAGGAGTATGCATAAAGACGAAAAGAAAGCCAGAAAAAACACATTATAGTGACGAACAAACACAAGACTACAAAAAGGTTCAAGCTTTCCAAACATACATTCAGTCAGAATCAAAGCTTTACCAGAAAAAATGATGAGAACAACGAAAAGAAGAACCAACCTAAACAAAGGAAGAAACTTTGAAGAAGACAGAAGATGGAGAGATAGAATTGCCTTTCGAGCAAAGAAAAACACCAAGAAATCACCAAATGACATCACGGAAAGAAACGCAAAAATGCAAGTCTCAAGCAAAAACTGAAAGCGAGAAAGAAGAGGAGAAGTTACAGCAAAAGAAACAGACAAGAGAAACTATTTTTGGTGTAAAGTTCAAAAGAGCCAAGAGGAACGGGGCATTTAAAATCAATTAATGAGGGTATTAAACCCTCGCACATTCCCAAAAAAACCAAAACGCTAAAACACACGTTTCTAAGCGAGAGGGAAAATGTTCCGCATTCAAAAACGAAGACTCTACAAAGAAGGAAGTCGACAAATGCTCGATTTCGGCTTTACCAGAGAAGGATCGAAGTCCCAAAACTAAGACTCGACCTCCAAAAGAAAGACTGAGCTCGAGCAGGGGCACTGTTCATATCCTGGGTCGAGCTGTCCGACCCGGAATGTTCTACTGACAAGACGACCGACCTCTTCAGGTCAGACCATTCGACTTCTTTTTCAAAGAGTTCGGCCAAATCACTAGGAAAAGCCCAATAAGGGCCCAACAGAGGAACACGACCCAAATCCTAAGGCAGCCCAAGCCTCTAGAGATAAGGGCAGTTCCCTTGAAGATAAGATGACCTCACTCAAAGATAAGATAAGATAAGATAACTAACTTATCTTATCTAAAAAGGTCATTCCACACCTCTATAAATACACTGGAGCACCTAGGTATAACTCATACTCTGATTCTACTAAAAACCTGCTTAATACCCTTCCTAACTTAAGCATCGGAGTCCCTTGCAGGTACCCCCACCCTCCGGGGACAAAAGATCAGCTGCATCACTCAGTTCAATAAGTCGGACCCAACTGCCCCGGCTGCCCTTCACCAACCGGGCACGTCAGCTCCGACCAGTACAGAAGATCTCATCCGAGATCGACCTACAGTTTCAAGTGACCCACGGAACACCGGGGAAACGGAGGAAGGAAAAAATGGGCCCCCGTCATCATAGGGGCAACCCCTTTCCACCCCACCATCCTCAAAGTTTTCCTACCCAAATACTTCAATAAACTGACGAACATGAAGTACGATGGGACCAAGGACCCTTAAGAACATTTGATGGCTTTTGAAGCCAGGATGGATCTCGAAGGGGTAGGCGATGCAGTGAGGTGTCGTGCATTCCCGGTGATGCTGGCAGGCCCGGCGATCCGGTAGTTCAACGCGCTCCCGCAAGAGTCCATTATGACCTTCGCGGACATATCACACAGCTTCTTAGCCCGGTTCACCACGCGTATTGTCAAAGCGAAGCACCCAATCAACCTACTAGGGATCACCCAGAAAACCAGAGAACCGACCAGGAAGTTCCTAGACAAGTTCAACGATGAGTGCCTAGAAATAGACGACCTAACAGACTCGGTGGCCAGTTTGTGTTTGACAAACGGCCTACTAAATGAGGATTTTAGAAAGCACCTCACCACTAGATCCGTCTGGACGATGCAAAAAATTCAGAATGTAGCCAAAGAATACATTAATGATGAGGAAGTTAGTCAGGTGGTGGCAGCCAATAAACGGCTGCCGGCTAACCCCTCTCCTAGGAAACCCGTCTACTCGAAAAAACAAAGGGAGACCCCAGGGAAGGAGCGTCGACAAAGCTACCTAAATCATTTTCTCGAGTCAGAAAGTTCACAAAGTATACCCCCTCACAGCCCCTATAACGGAGGCGACCAATAAATAGCAGACAAAGGGATCTTGTCAAAGCCTCGGCAGCTGAAGGACAAGACAGGGGGACAAGAATTTGTACTGTGACTATCACAAAGGCTTCTCCCACAAGACGCAAGACTGCTTCGACTTCAAGGACGCCCTGGAGCAAGCTATTCGTGAGGGAAAGTTAGCTGAATTCTCCCAATTCATCAGGGAACCGCGAAGACGGGAGCGCGAACAGTTCGAGGAGGATTGCAGCCGGCCTGTGAAGCAAAGGCAAGGTACCATGGAGAACACGGATAGCACCCCTACGGTAGTTGTCAATGTAGTGGTTGGGCGAGACTCGCCCCCCAAGTCAAAATCAGAAACAAGGAAGGATGTTAAAATCTTGGTTGCATCATCAGGGAATCCAAGGACCCTGTCCAGGGACCCACCCAGGATGTCCTTCGGCCCAGAGGACCAATGGCTGCACGACCTCCCGGAAAACCCGCCTATGGTGACTACAGTTAGGATTGACACAGGCCTAGTCAAACGTATCCTTGTTGACACGGGGGCCAACTCAAACATCATGTTCAGAAACGTATTTGATGCCCTGAGGCTCAAGGAGGCTGACCTCAAGGTCTACCAACATGAGGTCATAGGCCTAGGGGACAACTATATAAGGCCCGACGGAGTGATCACCCTCCCGGTCTGTGTAGGGTCAAATGAAGCAAAGAAGTCAGTAATTGCAGAGTTCGTCGTCTTACGAGACTCCACAGCTTACAACGTCATTATGGAGAGAAAGACAATCAATGAATTCTCGGCTGTAATATGCACTAAGTTTCTGATCATGGAATTTGTCACAGATGATGGGGTCGTCGGATCCATAAGAGGTAATTTGGAAACGACCGTCGCATGCGATAACACCAGTGTTTCCCTGAGAAAGAGGTTGAAGGAGGCAGCCGGTGTTTTTCTGGCCGATTTAGATGCAAGGCTAGATGAGAACTCGAGGCCAGAGCCCTAGGGCAACCTAGAGAAGTTTCGAGTTGGGGACTCGAAGGAAAAGTTTACTTTCATGAATAGAAATCTCCCCCACCACCTAAAGGAGCCTCTCGTGAAGACTATAAGAGCAAACGACGATCTCTTTACTTGGACCCCAACTGATATGCCAGAAGTGGACCCCAACTTCATGTCCCACTGGCTGGCCATAAAGCCGGATGCCAAGCCCGTAGTGCAGCGGAAGAGGAAAATGTCGCAGGAAAGAATGAACGAGGTGGCCAAGCAGATGACCAGCCTGCTAGATGTCGGGTTTATAAGAGAGCTCGAGTACTCGGCATGGCTGTCCAACATAGTCCTCGTTAAGAAAGCCAACGGGAAGTGGAGAATGTGTATCAACTACTCGGACCTCAACAAAGCCTGTCTTAAAGACTCTTTTTCCCTTCCAAACATTGACGCCCTAGTCAACGCAGCATCAGGATATCATTTCCTGAGTTTCATGGATGCTTATTCCGGGTACAATCAAATACCCATGAACCAGCCTGACGAGGAAAAGACGACGTTCATAATGCCAACTGGGACTTACTGTTACAAAGTGATGCCATTTGGACTGAAAAAGGCTGGGGCAACCTATCAAAGGATGATGAATAAAGTCTTCAGCAGCCTCTTCAGGTCAGACCGTTCGACCTCTTTTTCAAAGAGTTCGGCCAAATCACCAGGAAAAGCCCAATAAAGGCCCAACAGAGGAACATGACCCAAATCCTAAGGCAGCCCAAGCCTCTAGAGATAAGGGCAGTTCCCTTGAAGATAAGATGACCTCGCTCAAAGATAAGATAAGATAAGATAACTAACTTATCTTATCTAAAAAGGTCACTCCACACCTCTATAAATACACTGGAGCACCTAGGTATAACTCATACTCTGATTCTACTAAAAACCTTCTTAATACCCTTGCTAACTTAAGCATCGGAGTCCCTTGCAGGTACCCCCACCCTCCGGGGACAAAAGATCAGCTGCATCACTTAGTTCAACAAGTCGAACCCAACTACTCCGGCTGCCCTTCACCAACCGGGTACGTCAGCTCCGACCAGTACAGAAGATCTCATCCGAGATCGACCTACAGTTTCAAGTGACCCACGGAGCACCGGGGAAACGGAGGAAGGAAAAAATGGGTCCCCGTCATCATAGGGGCAACCTCTTTCCACCCCACCATCCTCAAAGTTTTCCTACCCAAACACTTCGATAAACCGACGGACATGAAGTACGACGGGACCAAGGACCCTTAAGAACATTTGATGGCTTTTGAAGCCAGGATGGATCTCGAAGGGGTAGGCGATGCAGTGAGGTGTCGTGCATTCCCGATGATGCTGGCAGGCCCGGTGATCCGGTGGTTCAACGCGCTCCGACAAGAGTCCATTATGACCGTCGCGGACATATCACACAGCTTCTTAGCCCGGTTCACCACGCGTATTGTCAAAGCGAAGCACCCAATCAACCTGCTAGGGATCACCCAGAAAACCGGAGAACCGACCAGGAAGTTTCTAGACAAGTTCAACGATGAGTGCCTAGAAATAGACGACCTAACGGACTCGGTGGCCAGTTTGTGTTTGACAAACGGCCTACTAAATGAGGATTTTAGAAAGCACCTCACCACTAGATCCGTCTGGACGATGCAAAAAATTCAGAATGTAGCCAAAGAATACATTAATGATGAGGAAGTTAGTCAGGTGGTGGCAGCCAATAAAAGGCTACCGGCTAACCCCCCTCCTAGGAAACCCGTCTACTCGGAAAAACAAAGGGAGACCCCAGGGAAGGAGCGTCGACAAAGCTACCCAAATCATTTTCTCGGGTTAGAAAGTTCACAAAGTATACCCCCCTCACAGCCCCTATAACGGAGGTGACCAATAAATAGCAGACAAAGGGATCTTGTCAAAGCCTCGGCAGCTGAAGGACAAGACAGGGGGACAAGAATTTGTACTGTGACTATCACAAAGGCTTCTGCCACAAGACCCAAGACTGCTTCGACTTCAAGGACGCCCTGGAGCAAGCTATTCGTGAGGGAAAGTTAGCTGAATTCTCCCAATTCATCAGGGAACCGCGAAGACGGGAGCGCGAACAGTTCGAGGAGGATTGCAGCTGGGCTGTGAAGCAAAGGCAAGGTACCATGGAGAACACGGATAGCACCCCTACGGTAGTTGTCAATGTAGTGGTTGGGCGAGACTCGCGTCCCAGGTCAAAATTAGAAACAAGGAAGGATGTTAAAATCTTGGTTGCGTTGTCAGGGAATCCAAGGACCCTGTCCAGGGACCCACCCAGGATGTCCTTCGGCCCAGAGGACCAATGGCTGCACGACCTCCCGCAGAACCCGCCTATGGTGACTACAGTAAGGATTGACACAGGCCTAGTCAAACGAATCCTTGTTGACACGGGGGGCAACTCAAACATCATGTTCAGAAACGTATTTGATGCCCTGAGGCTCAAGGAGGCTGACCTCAAGGTCTACTAACACGAGGTCATAGGCCTAGGGGACAACTATATAAGGCCCGACGGAGTGATCACCCTCCCGGTCTGTGTAGGGTCAAATGAAGCAAAGAAGTCAGTAATTGCAGAGTTCGTCGTCTTACGAGACTCCACAGCTTACAACGTCATTATGGAGAGAAAGACAATCAATGAATTCTCGACTGTAATATGCACTAAGTTTCTGATCATGGAATTCATCACAGATGATGGGGTCATCGGATCCATAAGAGGTAATTTGGAAACGACCGTCGCATGCGATAACACCAGTGTTTCCTTGAGAAAGAGGTTGAAGGAGGCAGTCGGTGTTTTTCTAGCTGATTTAGATGCAAGGCTAGATGAGAACTCGAGGCCAGAGCCCCAGGGCAACCTAGAGAAGTTTCAAGTTGGGGACTCGAAGGAAAAGTTTACTTTCATGAATAGAAATCTCCCCCACCACCTAAAGGAGCCTCTCGTGAAGACTATAAGAGCAAACGACGATCTCTTTGCCTGGACCCCAACTGATATGCCAGAAGTGGACCCCAACTTTATGTCCCACTGGCTGGCCATAAAGCCGGATGCCAAGCCCGTAGCGCAGCGGAGGAGGAAAATGTCGCAGGAAAGAATGAACGAGGTGGCCAAGCAGATGACCAGCCTGCTAGATGTCGGGTTTATAAGAGAGCTCGAGTACTCGGCATGGCTGTCCAACAAAGTCCTCGTTAAGAAAGCCAACGGGAAGTGGAGAATGTGTATCAACTACTCGGACCTCAACAAAGCCTGTCTTAAAGACTCTTTTTCCCTTCCAAACATTGACGCCCTAGTCAACGCAGCATCAGGATATCATTTCCTGAGTTTCATGGATGCTTATTCCGGGTACAATCAAATACCCATGCACCAGCCTGACGAGGAAAAGACGACGTTCATAATGCCAACTGGGACTTACTGTTACAAAGTGATGCCATTTGGACTGAAAAATGCTGGGGCAACCCATCAAAGGATGATGAATAAAGTCTTCAGCAGCCTCATCGGCTAGTCAGTTGAGGTATACGTCGACGACATCCTCGTAAAGACCAGTGAACCAAATGATCTAGTAAGAGACCTTGAGACTGTCTTCGAGTCCCTTCGTAAGCACAACATGAGACTCAACCCCCTTAAGTGTGCCTTTGCCATGGAATTCAGGAAGTTTCTCGGCTTTATGATAACACAGAGGGGAGTACGGGCCAACCCGCAGAAGTGCGAAGCTGTCCTGCGGATAACGAGTCCGGGTTACATCAAGGATGTTCAAAGGTTGGCAGGGACACTTACTGTTCTATCCCGCTTCCTCAGCACCTCGGCAGCAAAGGGCTTCCCCTTCTTTAATCTGATAAAGAAGGGAATAGCCTTCGAATGGACCCCAGCATGCGAGGAAGCATTCAACCACTTCAAAAGGATACTGTCAGCACCTCCTATCCTTGGCAAGCCAAAAGAGGGGGAGCCGTTGTTTTTATACCTGGCAGTCACAGATCAAGCCCTGGCGGCTGTCCTCATTCGAGAGGAAGACAAGGTTCAGCAACCAGTATACTTTGTCAGCAAGGCACTCCAAGGTGCAGAGCTGAGGTACACCAAGCTAGAAAAGCTGGCCTATGCCCTATTAACCTATCATTGTCAAAACTGACCAAGCCATCAGACAGGTTTTACAGAAACCCGATTTAGCGGGCCGCATGATGGCATGGGCAATCGAACTGTCCTAGTACGATTTGCACTACAAGCCCAGGCATGCAATCAAGGCCCAAGCAATGGTAGACTTCCTGGTAGAGGTAGTCGGGGATCCACCCAAGGACACAAACATACGGTGGAAACTTTATATGGACGGGGCTTCCAACCAGGCGTTCGGAGGGGCAGGGATAATACTCGAAAGCTCGGCCGGGATGACTTACGAGCAATCAGTTAAGTTCGATTTCCCGATATCTAACAATCAGGTGGAATATGAAGCCTTGATAGGTGGCCTGCTCTTGGCCACAGAGGTCGGGGCATCAAGGGTTGAAGTCAACAGTGACTCCCAGATTGTTACTTCCCAGGTTAACGGGACCTATCAGGCCAAAGATTCCCTACTCCAGTAGTATTTGGAGATGGTAAAAAGGTTGTGTGAAGATTTTGAAGAGGTCACGATTCGACATGTACCCAGAGAAAGAAACGCGAGGGCCGACCTCTTGTCAAAGTTAGCAAGCATAAAGCCAAGGACGAGAAACCGATCTATGATCTAGAGGCTGATAAAAGAGCCATTGGTAACCCTCTGTGTCACACAAGCAATGACTCCCCCCTCATGGATCGATCCAATCCTCCACTTCCTAGAAAATGACAAGCTCCCTGAAGGCGAGCAGGACGCTAGGACAGTAAGGCAGGAAGTAACCAAATATGTAGCGATACAGGGCCAGCTGTACAAATGAGGGCTCAATCAGCCACTGTTGAAGTGCTTACGCCCCGATTAGATGGACTACATTCTAAGCGAAGTCCACGAAGGATGCTGCGGCCACCATATTGGGGGAAAGGCGTTAGCCAGAAAGCTGGTCAGAGCTGGATACTATTGGCCCTCCATGATATCGGATGCTCAAGAATTTGTAAAAAGGTGCAAGAAGTGCCAGGAGAATGCTAACTTCCATAATTCCCCAAAGATGGAGTTGAATTCGATGCTGGCCTTGCAACCTTTCGCCCAATTGGGGGGGGGGGTTGACCTTTTGGGCTCATTCCCAGTGGGACCTGGGCAGCTCAAGTATCTACTCGTAGCGATCGACTACTACACTAAGTGGATCGAGGCAGAACCGATGGCCAGTATATCCTCGGCAAATTTTCGGAAGTTCATATGGAGACAGGTGGTCTCCAGGTTTGGAATCCCAGAGGTCGTCATCTTAGACAACGGGACACAGTTCACGGACAGGAAGTTTGGGGAGTTCCTCTCAGGACTGGGAGTTAAGCAAAAATTCTCGTCGATAGAACACCCACAGAGTAATGGCCAATTGGAAGCTGCAAATAAGGTCATCCTTCGTGGCATGAAGAAACGATTAGACTAGAAGAATGGTCTCTGGGTGGACGAGCTTGCCTCGAATTTATGGTCGTACTGGACGACACCCGAATCTTCTATCGGGGAAACCCCGTTTTGGCTTACTTATGGGGTCGACGCAGTCGTTCAAGTTGAAATCGGGGAACCAAGCCCAAGACTGCTCCTTGGGGGCGTAGACAAAGTAGTAGAGAAGGATCTGATTGATGAAACCAGGGAGATGGCTCACTTGATAGAAACGACGCTGAAGCAAAGAGTGGCTTTAAGATACAACGCCAAAGTGCTGAAGAGGAGCTTCGAGCCAGGCACTTGGTGTTGCAGAGAAATGGGATGGAAGCGAGGTACCCAGGACATGGAACATAGTGAACTTGAAAAGATTCTACTCTTGAAAGGCGACCTGACGACTTAACGGGTTTCCGCTTTTTCGTTCATCTCGACTCTAATTTGTCATCTAGTTTTTGTTATTTCGTTTGTTACCATGGTTTATCTCTTTGCTAATTTTAAGGATTATACCTTTACTTTTCACAAGGCTAACCAGGACTGATTGCCCCGGAAGCCCTAATCGGAGCAAAGTGCCGTAAGTAAAATACGTGGCCTACCGGCCAAACGATAAGGCTAGCAAATAGCAACATCCAATTATTTTTCAAAGGTAACTAAATCGGCCTACAAAAAGCCTACCGACTCGACAATAAGGAAAATAAAATACATTTAGAAGGTAATTAATCTGCTAAAAAGTATGTGTACGACGAGCTAGCGCAACAAAACAAGGGCAACACATCGGCCCGATAAGGCAAAAGTTACAAAACAAGGGCAACACATCGGCCCACAAGTCAAAGTATTACAACAAGGCCAACACATCGGCCCAAAAGAAAAGTTCAAGTTACAGAAACATAAAACAAGTCACAGCTACTAAAGAGCTCCCGCCTTCTTGGGAATGTCCACGATTTTGCTATCTTGAACCATTTTCAAGGCCCCAACCGAGGAAGTATCGAAATCGGATGCCAACACAGCAATCTGAGCTTTGATCCCCTCCTCGGTTGCCATGATGACCTTCTTGGCGTCCCTCACAATGTCCTTGTTCTTCCTCTTCAAGAAGGCAACCTCCTGATGAGCAGCTTGAGCCGACCTCTCGACTTCCTCATGCTTTTCCTCCAGCTCTTTCAATTTTTTCTCCAACTCCTTGACGTTGGCCTCCATGGAGATAGCCTTACCCAGAGCGGTATTCAAATCTTTGGAAAGGGAAAGGTCGCGCTTTGATGAGCAGATAATTTATACGCTTTTTAGCATTGTTTTTAGTATGTTTTTATTATGTTTTAGTTAATTTTTATTAGTTTTATGCAAAAATTACATTTCTGGACTTTACTATGAGTTTGTGTGTTTTTCTATGAATTCAGATATTTTCTGGCTGAAATTGAGGGACCTGAGCAAAAATCTGATTTAGAGGCTGAAAAAAGACTACAGATGCTATTGGATTCTGACCTCCCTGCACTCGAAGTAGATTTTCTGGAGCTATAGAAGCCCAATTGGCGCAATCTTAATTGCGTTGGAAAGTCGACATCCTGGGCTTTCCAGCAATATATAATAGTTTATGCTTTGCCTGAGATTTGATGGCCCAAACTGGCATTTCAAGTCAGCATAAAAATTCTGGCGTAAAACGCCCAAACTGGCACCAGAATTGGAGTTAAACGCCCAAACTGGCACCAGAATTGGAGTTAAATGCCCAAATTGGCACCAGAGCTGGTGTTTAACTCCAAGAATAGCCTATGCACGTGAAAGCTTCAATGCTCAGCCCAAGCACACACCAAGTGGGCCCCGTAAGTGGATTTCTGCATCATTTACTCATTTCTATAAACCCTAGACTACTAGTTCATTATAAATAGGACCTTTTACTATTGTATTTTTATCTTTAGATCATTTTTGAGACTATCTTTGGATCACTTTTGAGCTCTTAATCACGTTTTGGGGGCTGGTCATTCGGCCATGCCTGGACCTTCATCACTTTTGTATTTTCAACGGTGGAGTTTCTACACATCATATATTAAGGTATGGAGCTCTGCTGTTCCTCATGAATCAATGCAATTACTACTGTTGTCTATTCAATTCATGCTTATTCTTGTTCTAAGATATTCACTCATACTTCAACCTGATGGATGTGATGATCCGTGACACTCATCATCATCCTCCCTTATGAACGCGTGCTTGACAACCACCTCTGTTCTATCTGCGAGAGCTTGAGTGTGTATCTCTTGGGTTCCTGGTTCACGATGCATGATTGCCTCTCCAGACAACAGAGCCCTTCAATTCCGTGAAATCAGAGTCTTCGTGGTATAAGCTAGAATCAATTGGCAGCATTCTTGAGATCCGGAAAGTCTAAACCTTGTCTGTAGTATTCCGAGTAGGATCTGGGATGGGATGACTGTGACGAGCTTCAAACTCATGACTGTTGGGCGCAGTGACAGTGCGCAAAAGGATCATTGGATCTTATTCCAACACAAGTGAGAACTGACAGATGATTAGCCCTACGTAACCCGTAGCCGGACCATTTTCACTGAGAGGACGGACGGTAGCCATTGACAACGGTGATCCCCCAACATACAGCTTGCCATGGAAGGGAGTACGCATGATTGGATGAAGGCAATAGGAAAGCAGAGATTCAGAAGGAATAAAGCATCTTCATACGCTTATTTGAAACTCCTACCAATGAATTACATAAGTACTTCTATCTTTATTTTATGTTTCCTTTATCTTTTAATTATCAAAACTCATGACCATTTGAATCCGCCTGACTGAGATTTACAAGATGACCATAGCTTGCTTCAAGCTGACAATCTCTATGGGATCGACCCTTACTCACGTAAGGTATTACTTGGACGACCCAGTGCACTTGCTGGTTAGTTGTGCGGAATTGCAAAAGTGTGATTGTAATTTCGTGCACCAAGTTTTTGGCGCCATCGCCGGGGATTGTTCGAGTTTGGACAACTGACAGTTCATCTTGTTTCTTAGATTAGGTAATTTTATTTTATGTTTAAGCTTTTTAAATTTATTTTCGAAAAAAAACAAAATATATAAAATTTATTTTGCTCTTCAGAATTTTTAAGAATGAATTCTAGAGTTTCATGATGATCTGGTGATGTCTGGCTGGCTGTGAAGCCATGTCTAATCTTTTGGACCGAGGTTTCAACTTATCATCACAATGCAAGAGCTTGTTAATTTTTATCAATCTTGTTGTTGAATGTAATGATCTGCTAAAGCTTGGCTGGCTATTGGCCATGTCTAGTGTTTTGGACCGAAGCTTTCACTGAAAGCTTGGCTGGCTAGTAAGCCATGTCTAACTCCTGGACCGGAGTTTTAAACTAACATTGCATGATTCGTGGAATTCTCATTAAGAATTTTGAATTCCTTATTTTCTTTTTCCAAATAATTTTCGAAAAATACAAACAAAATTTAATAAAATCATAAAAACCAAAAAGATTTTGTGTTTCTTGTTTGAGTCTAGTGTCAATTTCTAAGTTTGGTGTCCTGCGTGTCTCTGTTTTCTTGAAAATCTTCAAAAATATATTTTTGATGTTCATAATGTTCTTCAGAGTGTTCTTGATGTTCATCTTGACATTCAAGATGTTCTTGCACGCATTATCTGTTCTGATCTTGATTTTTCATGTTCTATCTTATTTTGTTGTTTTTCTCTCTCATCATTAAAAATTCAAATTTTTTTTCAAAATTATGTCTTTTCAAGTCAATAATACAGAGAATTGAAGATTTAGAACATACAGCAGAGGAATCACAGAGAAAAAGCTGGGCGTTCAAAACACCCAGTAAAGAAGGAATTCTGGCGTTTAAACGCCAGTCAGGGTACCTGGCTGGGCGTTTAACGCCCAAGGAGGTAGCCAAATGGGCGTTTAACGCCAGGACACACAAGGGAGGTAAGTTAGTTTTTAATTCAAATCTTCATAATTTTTCAAAATCAAATCTTTTCCAAATCATATCTTTTTCAATCATATCTTTTCCAAAATCAAATCTTTTCCATTTTTCTCTCACTATTTTCGAAAATCCCTGCTAACAATTAATGATTTGATTCAAAAATTTCAAGTTTATTACTTTCTTGTTAAGAAAGGTTCAATATTTGAATTTTAGAATCATATCTTTTAAATTTCTTATTAGCCAAGTCATTAATTTTAAAAATCAAATCTTTTTTATTGTTTCTCAATCATATCCTCTCAACTACATCTTTTTCAAAATAATTTTCAATCATATCCTTGTTATTGCTAAATTCAAAATCTTTTTAAAATCACTTAACAACTTTCTCACTTTTAATTTTTGAAAACCATCAACTACTTTTTCAAAATTCCTTTTAATTATTTTAAATTTTTTATTTGTTTTCGAAAATCCCCCCTTCTCACCTCCTTCTATTTAAGGACTAACACTTCTCCTCTACTAGCGATTCGGACTCTCTCCTTCTTTATATGTTCGAATTCTCCTCTATCTACCTCATCCCTTTATTCCTATTTCCCTCTGACACCTCAAGGAATCTCTATATGTGACATAGAGGATTCCATACTTTCTTGTTCTCTTCTCTTTCATATGAGCAGGAACAAGGACAAAGGCATTCTTGTTGAAGCTGGTCTTGAACCTGAAAGGACCTTGAAAAAGCTAAGAGAAGTTAAAGCACAACTCTCTAGAGAGGACCTGACAGAAATTTTCGAAAAAAAAGACACGGCAGCCGAAAATAACAACAATGCCAACAATACAAGGAAGGTGCTTGGTGACTTTACTGCACATACTAACGACTTCTATGGGAGAAGCATCTCTATTCCTGCCATTGGAGTAAACAACTTTGAGCTTAAGCCTCAATTAGTTTCTCTGATGCAACAGAATTGCAAGTTTCATGGACTTCCATTGGAAGATTCTCATCAGTTTTTGGCTGAATTTTTGCAAATCTGTGACATTGTTAAGACCAATGGAGTTAATCCCGAGGTCTATAGACTTATGCTTTTTCCTTTTGCTGTAAGAGACAGAGCTAGGACATGGTTGGACTCACAACCTAAAAAAAGCCTGAACTCTTGGAAAAAGCTGGTTAATGCCTTCTTGGCAAAGTTCTCTCCACCTCAAAAATTGAGTAAACTTAGAGTGGAAGTACAAACCTTCAGACAGAAGGAAGGAAAATCCCTCTATGAAGCTTGGGAAAGGTACAAGCAATTGATCAGAAGGTGTCCTTCTGGCATACTTTCAGAATGGAGCATCATATGCATATTCTTTGATGGTCTGTCTGAATTGTCCAAGATATCATTGGACAACTCTGCTGGTGGATCTCTTCATCTGAAGAAAACGCCTGCAGAAGCCCAGGAACTCATTGAAATGGTTGCAAATAACCAGTTCATGTACACTTCTGAAAGAAATTCTGTGAACAATGGGACAACTCAGAAGAAAAGAGTTCTGGAGATTGATACTCTGAATGCCATATTGGCTCAGAATAAAATATTGACTCAACAAGTCAATATGATTTCTCAGAGTCTGACTGGAATGCAAGCTGCATCCGACAGTACTAAAGAAGCTTATGATCCTGAGAATCCTGGAATAGAAAAAGTGAATTACATGGGAGAATCCTATGGAAACACTTACAATCCTTCATGGAGAAATCATCATAATCTCTCATGGAAGGATCAACAGAAGCCTAATCAAGGCTTCAATAATAATAATGGTGGGAGAAATAGGTTTGGCAATAACAAACCTTTTCCATCATCTTCTCAGCAACAGACAAAGAATTCTAAGTAGAGCCTCTCTGACTTAGCAACCATAATCTCTGATCTATCTAAGACCACTCAAAGTTTCATAACTGAAACAAGGTCCTCCATTAGAAATTTGGAGGCACAAGTGGGTCAGCTGAGTAAGAGAATTACTGAAACTCTTCCTAGCACTCTCCCAAGCAATACAGAAGAAAACCCCAAGAGAGAGTGCAAGGCCATAACCATGACCAACATGGCCGAACCTGGAGAGAGTGAGGAGGACGTGATTCCCAGTGAGAAAAACCTCATGGGATGTCATCTGAACGAAAAGAAGTTCCCCTTTGAGGAACCAAGGGAATCTAAGGCTCATAAAGAGACCATAGAGATTCCACTGAACCTACTTTTGCCATTCATGAGCTCTGATGAGTATTCTTCCTCTGAAGAGGATGAAGATATTACTGAAGAGCAAGTTGCTAAGTACCTTGGAGCAATCATGAAGCTAAATACCAAGTTATTTGGTAATGAGATTTGGGAGGATGAACCCCCCTTGCTCACCAATGAATTGAATGACTTGATTAGGCAGACATTACCTCAGAAGAAACAGGATCCTAGAAAGTTCTCAATACCCTGTACCATAGGTACCATGACCTTTGAGAAGGCTCTGTATGACCTAGAGTCAAGTATAAACCTCATGCCCCTCTCTGTAATGGAGAAACTAGGGATCCTTAAGGTGCAAGCTACAAGAATCTCACTAGAGATGGCAGACAATTCAAGGAAACAAGCTTATAGACTTGTAGAGGATGTTTTAGTGAAGGTTGAAGGCCTTTACATCCCTGCTGACTTCATAATCCTGGACCTTGGGAAGAATAGAGATGAATCTATCATCCTTGGCAGACCCTTCCTAACCACAGCAAAAGCTGTGATTGATATAGAGGAGAGTTGGTCATTCAAGTAAATGAGGAATACCTTGTGTTTAAGGCTCAAGGATTTCCTTCTACATACATGGAGAAAAAGCATGACAAGCTTCTCTCAATGCAGAGTCAAACAGAGCCCCCACATTCAAACTCTAAGTTTGGTGTTGGGAGGCCATCATCATGCTCTGAGCATCTGTGAGGCTCCATGAGAGCCCACTGTCAAGCTATTGACATTAAAGAAGCGCTTGTTGGGAGGCAACCCAATCTTTACTTATCTATGTTAAATTTCTATTGTTATTTTATGTTTTCTTTAGGTTGATGATCATGTGGAGTCACAAAAACAACTGCAAAAATCAAAGCAAATTCAAAAACAGCATTAAAAATAGCACACCCTGGAGGAGGAGCTTACTGGCGTTTAAACGCCAGTAAGGGTAGCAGAATGGGTGTTAAACGCCCAGTCTGGCACCATTATGGGCATTTAACGCCAGAAAAGGGCACCAGACTGGCGTTTAACGCCAGAAAAGGGCAACAAGCTGGCGTTTAACGCAAGAAAGGGGAGAAAAGCTGGCGTTAAACGCCAGAAATGGGCAGCAACCTGTCATTTAACGCCAGGATTGGCACTCAAAGGGGCGTTTACACGCCAAAATGGTACAGGGATGAGAAATCCTTGACACCTCAAGATCTGTGGACCCCACAGGATCCCCACCTATCTCAACTCTCTCTCTCTTTTCTTCACACCTTCACATAACACCCTCCCCAAATACACTTCACCAATCACCTCCATTTCTCTTCCCCATCACCTCTTCACCAATCACCTCCACCTACTCTTCCCCAAAAACCCTACCCACCTCACAATTCAAATTCAAATCATTTCCCCTCCCAAACCCAACCCCTAATACACGAACCCCACCCCTCACTCCACTCCTATATAAACCTCTCATCCCTCCTTCATTTTTACACATCATAAATACTTATTTGCCCCCCTTGGCCGAACCACTCATAACTCTCCATCTCCTCCATTTTCTTCTTTTTTCCTCCCTTCTTTCTTCTTTTGCTCAAGGACGAGCAAACCTTCTAAGTTTGGTGTGGTAAAAGCATTACTTTTTGTTTTTCCATAACCATTTATGGCACCTGAGGCCGGAGAAACCTCTAGAAAGAGGAAAGGAAAGGCAAAAGCTTCCACCTCTGAGTCATGAAAGATGGAGAGATTCATCTCAAAGGTCCATCAAGACCACTTCTATGAAGTTGTGGCCAAGAAGAAGGTGATCCTTGAGGTCCCTTTCATGCTCAAAAGGAATGAGTATCCGGAGATCCGACATGAGATTCGAAAAGAGGTTGGGAAGTTCTCACCAACCCCACTCAACAAGTCAGAATCTTAATGGTTCAAGAGTTCTATGCTAATGCATGGGTCACCAAAAACCATGATCAAAGTGTGAACCCGAACCCAAAGAATTGACTTACAATGGTTCGGGAGAAATACTTAGATTTCAGTCCGGAAAATGTAAGGTTAGCATTCAACTTGCCAATGATGCAAGGAGATGCACGCCCCTACACTAGAAGGGTCAACTTTGATCAAAGGTTGGACCAAGTCCTCATGGACATATGTGTGGAAGGAGCTTAGTGGAGAAGAGACTCTAAAGGCAAGCCGGTTCAATTGAGAAGGCATGACCTTAGACCCGTGGCTAGAGGATGGTTGGAATTCATCCAACGCTCCATCATTTCTACTAGCAACCGATCCGAAGTAACTATAGATCGGGCTATCATGATCCATAGCATCATGATTGGAGAGGAAGTAGAATTTCATGAGGTCATATCTCTAGAACTCTACAAAGTGGCTGACAAAACCTCCACTTTGGTAAGGTTAGCCTTCCCTCATCTCATCTGTCACCTATGCAATTTAGTTGGAGTTGTCATAGGAGAAGACAGCCTCATTGAAGAGGACAAGCCCATCACTAAAAGAGGATGGAGAAAATAAGAGAGCCCACTTATGGACCTCAACAAGAGTATGAGGAAGTCCCTCATCAAGAAATCCTTGAGATATCTCAAGGGATGCATTTTTCTCTACACAACTATTGGGAGCAACTCAACACCTCTTTAGGAGATTTGAGTTCCAATATGGAGCAACTAAAGATGGAGCACCAAGAGCACTCCATTATTCTCCATGAAATTAGAGAGGATCAAATAGCCATGAGAAAAGAGCAACAAAGGCAAGGAAGAGACATAGAGGAGCTCAAGCGTTCCATTGGATCTTCAAGATGAAGAACTAGCCGCCATCACTAAGGTGGACCTGTTCTTTGATTCTCTTGTTCTTATCTTTCTGTTTTTTTGATTTTTATGATTTATGTGCTATCTATGTTTGCATCTTCATTACATGATCATTAGTATCTAGTGCCTATGCTTTAAAGTTATGAATGTCCTATGAATCCTTCACCTCGCCTAAATGAAAAAAATGTTTTCTGAAAAAGAAAAAGAAGTACATGAATTTCAAATTTTAAAATAGTTTAATTATTTTGATGTGGTGGCAATACTTTTTGTTTTCTGAATGAATGTTTGAACAGTGCATATTTTTTATAGTGAAGTTTATGAATGTTAAATTTGTTGGCTCTTGAAAGAATAATGAAAAAGGAGAAATGTTATTGATAATCTGAAAAATCATAAAATTGATTCTTGAAGCAAGAAAAAGCAGTGAATAGAAAAAATTTATATGCAAAAAAAAAGAAGAGAAAAAGAAAAAACAAGCGGAAAAAGCCAATAACCCTTTAAACCAAAAGGCAAGGGTAAAGAGGATCCAAGGCTTTGAGCATTAATGGATAAGAGGGCCTAAAGGAATAACATCCTGGCCTAAGCGGCTAAACCAAGCTGTCCCTAACCATGTGCTTGTGGCGTGAAGGTGTCAAGTGAAAAATTTGAGACTGAGCGGTTAAAGTCGTGGTCCAAAGCAAAAAGAGTGTGCTTAAGAGCTCTGGACACCTCTAATTGGGGACTCTAGCAAAGCTGAGTCACAATCTGAAAAGGTTCACCCAGTTATGTGTCTGTGACATTTATGTATCCGGTGGTAATACTGGATAGGGGTGTAATCGGTTCGGTTTGGTTCGGTTTTGGACCGAAAACCAACCGAACCGACCTGATCGGTTGTACGTTAATATCAACCATTCGGTTGGCTGTTTTTTGGACAACCGAACCGAACCGAACCGAACCAACAGCGGTTTGGTTCGGTCGGTTTTTTCGGTTTTTTTTATACATAATAAACAGAATTTAAAATATCATAAAATGAAGTTTAAAACCTTCAATAAACTAGAATAACAAGAGTATATCACATCCAAATCTGATACAAATTCAACTTAATTAAATATAAAACAAAAGCAATTAAAAATGTCTAGCAAAATAACAAAAATAAACACATTTTAAACCGCAACAGTCACTTTAAAACAACTAAAAACCAAACAGCCAGTCAACCACCATACTTAATCTGAATCTACACCGGACTCATCCTCATCTTCTCCAGTTGGTGCAATTTCTACAAAAATAAAACAAGGAAATCAATATAGATTATAAATATAATATAGATTATAGATTATAAACATAAACCATGAAAGGAACTACAAATTTTTTTTTTGCTTACCTAATTCAAGTTTCTCAAACTCTTCAATAAGTTCCTCAAAACCAGTTGTCATCGGAGAAGCACGAAGCCAATTTTGTGTGCATATCAATGCCTCAACTGTCTTTGGAGTTAAAGAACTCCTATAGTTGTTAAGCACTCTTCCACCAGTGCTAAAAGCTGATTCTGAAGCAACAGTTGAGACCGGCATTGCTAAGACATCTCTAGCTATTTGGGATAAGATAGGATACTTGCTAGAATTTACCTTCCACCAATTCAATATGTCAAAAGTATTTTGATCACGAGGCTTCTCTAAACCATCCATCAAATACAAATCCACCTCATTCTTGTTGATGATCTCATGAAAATGCACCTCCTTAAAAAAATCACCAGCCATGTCACCATCAGGTACTCCCACATCTGATGCACCATCCATTGTTGTTGAAGTAAAAGATCTTCCCCCATTATTTGCATTCATATAGCATTCAAACATCTTGGAGAAGATTTCTTTCACTTTTGCACCCAAAAAATCAGCATCATCCTTATCATATAGCTTTTCAAAGCTAAAGTTCACAAACTTCAACTTGTATCTAGGATCAAGAATCACAGCAACAAAAATCATCATATTGATATTTTTAATGTTACCCCAGTACTTGTCATACTTAAGCTTCATCCTCTCAGCCATACTCCCAAGTAATGGATCTCGACTACCACAAGAAGCCTTGAACACACGCAAAATCTTACAAAACTCATGAAAATATTGAGAAGAAGTCACAAGCAAACTACCAGACACACTCTTCGTAACATCATGAAAAAATTTCAAGAATTCCATAAAGTGTTTTGCATTGTCCCAATCAATATTCATCGAAATACCACCTTGCATTAGAGCATATTCTGTATCTCTCTCCCCTAGCCTCTTAAACGCCTTTTGAAACTTCAAACCACTTTCAAGCATGGTGTATGTAGAGTTCCATCTAGTGGGAACATCGAGTTGAACAGTACACTTGTCTTGTATCCTAGCTTCCTTAATGAAATTTTTGAACCTATTCATACGACTAGGGGAAGCACGCACATATCTAATAGCATTTCTTATCTTGCTAATAGATTCATGCATTTCTTTCAATCCATCATTAACAACAAGATTAAGAATATGTGCACAACACCTAACATGCAAATGCTCTCCTTTCAAAGGATGTAAATTCCAATCCTCCATTCTAGTTCTTAGGTAAGATATTACAGTATCATTAGAACTAGCGTTATCAACAGTAATTGTAAACACTCTAGATATCCCCCACCCCAAAAGACATCTCTCAATTTTCTACCAATTGTTTCTCCCTTGTGGTTTTTAATAAGACAAAAATTGATAATCCTCTTTTGCAGTTTCCAATCATGATCAATGTAATGAGCAGTGAGACATATATAATTCAGATTTTGCACAGAAGTCTAACAATCAGTAGTTAAACAAACAGATTGATTCGGTTGCTTGAACACAGTTTTCAACCTATTCTTCTCACTAATATAAAGATTCCAACAGTCCTTAGCAACAGTAATCCTTCCCGGAAGTGGAAATCTAGGTTGCACAATACTCATATAGAATCTAAATCCCTCCCCCTCAACAAACTTGAATGGCAGCTCATCAACAATTATCATCCTAGCAAGGGCTTTTCTACACATTTCAGCATCAAAAGTAACTGCAGTAAATACCCCTTTACCCTCTTTTTTTTTGTTGGAAAGTAAGGATTGTTTGACTAGGGTCACCGACTCCCTAGGAAATTTTTTACATTGGTTCAACAAATGATAACGCATATTAGTTGTACCATTTCTATGAGAATCACATGCATATGATGCACCACACCAATTACATTTAACCCTAGGATGTGATGGCTTGGAATTAGGATCCTTTGTAAAGTGTTCCCAAGTTCAAGATCTAGGTCTAGAAGGTTTTCTATTACCTTCATTAGCTTCATCCTTGCTATCCTCTTCATCAGTTTCCAGAGTGCTTGGAGATGGATTTGTTGGAGTTGCTCCCAGAGTTGCACCCACATTAGTTGAATAAACCTTCCTCTTCTTTGATCTAGGATGGGGCGGGGGTTTGGTAAGCACGCCGCTGTCCGTTGAAGAACGTACCGCGGACTCAATAATTTCACCCCCAACTTCAGGCGTCCGCTCACTGGACACCTCATTGCTTGTTGGCTGCATATATATAAACAGAACAATAAAAAATTAGCATTTTTAATTCATGAACAGCACCAAAACAAGCTCTAACAGTACGACTAACTAGGTTATTTGCATTATTTAATACTCATTAACTGCCATATAATCAACAGAATTTAAATTCATTACTAGCTAACAGTCTACCAAAACAAGCATCATTGGATATATTAATCTATGAGATTAAAAAAAAAGATTTGCCGACTCAGCAAAGTACTCGTATATATTATTTATTAATTAATTCAACGCATGGTTTCAATGACCTACCTCAAATTAAATAATCTAAAGAAGACTCAACTGGAGTATTAATCTGCAACAAGCTAAGTAGTATATGGGCACGTGCATTTTGTTCTTCTTATGAAGAAAATGTCAACTTCAACTTTAGGTAGTGGTAATATTTTAAAGTATATGTATTGCAAAGTGCATATATAAAATAACTAAATGGGGATTAACAACATGATTATAGTGTGCATGCATAAACCTGAAGTTATTAGTGATTCAACTTCGTTCTTTGTTTTCAAGTGAAAGGAAACATCCAACAATTA
Source organism: Arachis hypogaea (assembly GCF_003086295.3). Lineage (NCBI taxonomy): Eukaryota > Viridiplantae > Streptophyta > Magnoliopsida > Fabales > Fabaceae > Arachis > Arachis hypogaea. The sequence goes on from NC_092039.1 coordinate 14,387,579, forward strand.
ACTAGGCCGTCCGCCAACCATCTTTATGAAATTAAAAACCATAATAAATAAATAAATTTTTTATTTCTTAATTAGTCTGCTTTTATGTCATAGAAAAACAAAGGAAACAAATTTTAAGTAGCAGGAGTTAAGCTATAATATTTACTAATACCGTGGAAGAAAATTTGCCTTCTGCACACCAAACTGGAATTTGCCAAAATTTCTCCCTCAAAAGGTCCTACACTCTTACATACTAGAATCATTCATAGTATATGATCTTATGGTGTGCACACAATTTTCATTTGCTACCTGTATGTATTGGGGACTAAAGTGACATATCAGTTTATTTTCTATTTTGTTGAGTGTTTCTGATATATGCAATGAAAAATCCAACTGCATTGCAATTACTTGTTTTGACATGCCAAATGATAATGGAATAAATTCCAATCCTAGTGTACTCTAGTTCCATATTATGCTTTATGACTGAACTTGTTGAGATAGGAATCTGTTGGACAATTTGTTGGTCTATCTAGTATCTACCCATATTATGTGTTCTCCAAAGAGAATAGTAATCATATTAGCATCCATAACTGCTTGTTCAGAATCTAAAAACAGAATTTCTAAAATACATAACCACAATGGCACAAATAGAATTTCTAAAAAACATAACCACAAACAATTGTTCAGGTTAAATCAAGCACAAATGCACAATATCACATTATCACTAAACAAAATCTCTAAAAACAATTGTTCAGAATTTCTAACCTCCGAAGAAGACATTGTGGAGTTGCTTTTTGCAGGAGATGGCTTGGTCACAGACTGACAGGAGTGCTTTATGCTTATCATCGCTCGAGTTGGAGTGTTGGACTGCGATGGCCACTGGAGTCTTGTTGGCGACTGGACTGCTGCTCCGTGACAGGACTGCTGCTCGGTGAATGGAATGCTCCTCGGCGACGGTGACCCAGCGACGGCTACCCTGCGGCAGCGATGACTAAACGCCTTCGAGCAAGGAGTGGCGACTTCCTTCACGGTGGACAGGGTCTTCTTCTCTCGAGCATGGAGGAATCGCCGAATCGGAGGTGGAACCGTGGAAGAGAAGAAGAGAGCTCGGGACAGAATCGTCGTTCGCGTAAAAGGGAAGAAGAAAGCTAGGGTTCTGTGTGATAGGGCTCTTTTATACCTAGGTTAAAGGGCAATTTTGTAAAAACACACCATTGAACCCTCATTCTTTGGTTCGGTCCGGTTCGATTCGGTTTCTGCCGAGCCAACCGAAAACCGAACCGAACCGATCGGTTTAGTTCGAAAAAAATCAAAAAAACCGATTTTTTCAGTTTTCTAATTGGTTGTTGTAAGATTCGGTTCGGTTCTGCGATAATTTCGGTCCGGTTCGGTAACTTACACCCCTAATACTGGAAAACAAAATGCTTAGGGTCACGGCCAAGACTCATAAAGTAACTGTGTTCAAGAATCAACATACTGAACTAGGAGAATCAATAACACTATCTGAATTCTGAGTTCCTATAGATGCCAATCATTCTGAGCTTCAAAGGATAAAGTGAGATGCCAAAACTGTTCAGAAGCAAAAAGCAAAAAGCCCCGCTCATCTAATTAAGACTGGTCTTCATAGATGTTTTCGAAATTTATTGTATATTCTCTTCTTTTTATCCTATTTTGTTTTTAGTTGCTTGGGGACAAGCAACAATTTAAGTTTGGTGTTGTGATGAGCGGATAATTTATACACTTTTTAGCATTATTTTTAGTATGTTTTAGTTAATTTTTATTATATTCTTATTAGTTTTTATGCAAAAATCACATTTCTAGACTTTACTATGAGTTTGTGTGTTATTCTATGATTTCAAGTATTTTCTGGCTGAAATTGAGGGACCTGAGCAAAAATCTTATTCAGAGGCTCAAAAAGGGCTGCAGATGCTGTTGGATTCTGATTTCCCAGCACTCTAAGTGGATTTTCTGGAGCCATAGAAGCCCAATTAACGCATTCTTGATTGCGTTAGAAAGTAGACATCCTGGGCTCTCCAACAATATATAATAGTCTATACTTTGCTCGAGATTTGATGGCTCAAACTGGCGTTCCAAGTTAGCATAAAAATTCTGGCGTAAAACGCCCAAACTGGCACCAGAATGAGTTAAACGCCCAAACTGGCACCAGAATTGGAGTTAAACGCCCAAACTGGCACCAGAGCTGGTGTTTAACTCCAAGAATATCCTATGCACGTGAAAGCTTCAATGCTCAGCCTAAGCACACACCAAGTGGGCCCCGGAAGTGGATTTCTGCATCATTTACTCATTTCTATAAACCCTAGGCTGCTAGTTCATTATAAATATGACCTTTTACTATTGTATTTTTATCTTTAGATCATTTTTGAGACTATCTTTGGATCACTTTTGATCTCTTGATCACATTTTGGGGGCTGGCCATTCGGCCATGCCTGGACCTTCATCACTTTTGTATTTTCAACGGTGGAGCTTCTACACATCATAGATTAAGGTGTGGACCTCTGCTGTTCCTCATGAATCAATGCAATTACTACTATTGTCTATTCAATTCACGCTTATTCTTGTTCTAAGATATTCACTCGTACTTCAACCCGATGGATGTGATGATCCGTGACACTCATCATCATCCTCCCTTATGAACGCGTGCTTGACAACCACCTCCGTTCTATCTGCGAGAGCTTGAGTGTGTATCTCTTGGGTTCCTGGTTCACAATGCATGATTGCCTCTCCTGACAACAGAGCCTTTCAATTCCATGAAATCAAAGTCTTCGTGGTATAAGCTAGAATCAATTGGCAGCATTCTTGAGATCCGGAAAGTCTAAACCTTGTCTGTGGTATTCTGAGTAGGATCTGGGATGGGATGATTGTGACGAGCTTCAAACTCATGACTGTTGGGCACAGTGACAATGCGCAAAAGGATTATTGGATCTTATTCCAACACAAGTGAGAACCGATAGATGATTAGCCCTTCGTAACCCGTAGCCGGACCATTTTCACTGAGAAGACGGACGGTAGCCATTGACAATGGTGATCTCCCAACATACAGCTTGCCATGGAAAGGAGTACGCATGATTGGATGAAGGCAATAGGAAAGCAGAGATTCAGAAGGAACAAAGCATCTTGATACGCTTATCTGAAACTCCTACCAATGAATTACATAAGTACTTCTATCTTTATTTTATGTTTCCTTTATCTTTTAATTATCAAAACTCATGACCATTTGAATCTGCTTGACTGAGATTAACAAGATGACCATAGCTTGCTTCAAGCCGACAATCTCCGTGGGATCGACCCTTACTCACGTAAGGTATTACTTGGACGACCCAGTGCACTTGCTGGTTAGTTGTGCGGAATTGCAAAAGTGTGATTATAATTTCGTGCACCACGCTCCACCAGCCTGTTGATTTCGGTGGCATCTTCCTCCGCCTTCTTATCCTTCTCGACGAGCTGAGTCTTGAAGAACCCTTCCCGGGCCGTCAGGTCGGCAATATCTTTTTGGGCAGCACGAAGCTTTCCCTCTAGAACCTGGCGCTGGCCAAAACGGGCTCCACCTTCCGGGCAATGGCAGTAGCTCGGAGGAGGCTGCAATAAACCCACTTTGCTTGGGCAGCAAGGTCCTCCTCCCGAAAGAATTCCTCGGTCCCCGGGAGGAGTTGAGAGTCAATAAAGCCCCCAGCATCAAAACTCCTCTCCATTACTATTAGAGTCTCCCCAGCAGGTCCCTTTTGTTTCTCAGGATTGGGCACGGTGGTCAAATTGGGATCAGCCTCGAGGCCAATTTCCTGCTCCAGGATCGGCTCCTCCACAGCCGCGTTCTCCGGAGGGCGTTCAACCTGAGTGCTCCTGGAAGGCTAGGAGTCATCTTAACATCCTGCAGCAACTTGGCCGCTCCCTTCGCCAACGACGTCGGAGCCCAGGTTGTCTGAATGGGTAGCCGAGGAATCGTCGTCATCACTTCCAAGGAAGTGGGCCATAAGATCGGACATGGTGGTCTTCCCATCAGCCAGGGAAACTGCTGAGGAAACACAAGTAAGATACCAAAGTTAGCAATAAGAAAAACCAGAAGAAACGGAAAGGAAGGGTCTAAGAAAACAAGGCGATAACCTACCGACATGAGTACGACCGACTTCCCGGTCCCCCATCACAGTGAGGATTCAGATTCTTGGAACCAAAAATCATCGACAGTATGTCAGCAATCCGGCAGTTCTCCTCACTCATCCCCTCGTAAGTTTCTTCTATCAAATAGTCCGAGTCCGCCCCGAAACTCCAGTAGGTCGGGATCCTTCTTTCCCCCTGCAGGGTAAGCCATAAAGGGTGATGACCCGGGGTAGGCCGTACCTTAAAGAAGGTGCTCTTGAAGTGATGGAAAGAATCTTCGAGGAGACCAAATATTCTACGGCCTTGAACGGCCCGGAAGGGCATATGCCCTTTCTTCGTCTTTCCCCGTGCGAGAGGGGTTCGTTAGAAGAAAGAGATAGAGGAGACATTTACAGAGGCCGGGATCTCCAAGTACTCACACACCAGTTCAAAACACCGAACAACGGCCCAGCTATTTGGATGAAGCTGTGATGGGGCAACGCGCAGCGGTTGAGTAGTGACATAATGAAGGGGGAGAAAGGAAGCCGGAGACCCAACATGGTGAACATATGCTTATATACCCACAGCTAGTCGACCACCTGGGGAGAAGCCATGTTTTTATGGCACACCCTCTCACGTTCGCCGGGGATATAGACCTGGTAGTGTGCTTCCTCGGGACCTCCCCCGCATAAGGAACCCGCGTCTCAAAGAGCCTGGAGCTCTTCCCTAGTTACCTAAGCGGTGTGTCCTTCACATCCGAGGTCACCCAAACGTAAAAATCAATAACGTTCGGTGCTGGTGTCGCGCCATACCTACAGCGGGGGCACCACTCAAGTTAACCCGGGAGATCGCTAAGTCGAAAAATAAACAAAACGGATCTACGACTAAATATATTACTGATCTATAATTTCTGCGCTAGTATCTAAAGCCTAGATTTACTATAAACGCCTGAATGGTACTCCCTAGCAACTATCTAACATGGGCTATATTTATTCAAGCAAACATGAACCAAGGCGAAAAAGAAAAAATGGCATGCATCATGAAAGTGACAATCACAAAACAGAACAAGAAGGAACTAAGCAATGAAATAGCAAAAGGAGCGTGAAGCACTTACAGAGAAACGTGCAGAAAGAAGATAATAATTAGATGAAGAACTGCGCGCAAAAGTTTCTTCGAGAGTGATCTGGAAAATGAAGCAATAAACAGAAGCAGATGAAAAGGGGAATGAAAATGTGGAAGCAAATGAAAAAGATGGTAGTTTTGAGAAAATCAGAATGGTAACCGTAAAAAAAGGAAGCGCGAAAAGACAGGGGCACAATAGTCTTTTTTCCTGGGTTTTCAAATCCATCATTATGAGCTTTAAATGCTCAACGTGAAGGTCGAAGCGACACGCCAAGCTACGCGTGGGGGCAAAACACGCACACGAAGTCGCGTCCTCCATCAACGGACTCCCGATCTACGGGGAGCTCAACCAGAGAAGGGGCGAGTTACACTAACGCGCCAATCACCTATTTTAGTGATTAACGCATTGGAGGCACTAATTCGACCCAGCCCACCAGCAAATTGGGTTCGGGTGTTCCCTGCAAGCCGACTCGACGGGTTTCTTAACCCGCCAACTCGCCTCACTCCTCTACCTCATCAGAACCCCTGGACAGCTGGAAAGAAAACTTTTAAGAAAGAGGATCTGCACATGTGGGACCCACTCTAGTACAGACTATATAATGGGAGGGCCCTACCCCCCAAGTACATCACTCCCTTTACCCTAATTGCCGCCTCTTGTACGGACACTAACTTGAGCATCGGAGTCCTTGCAGGTGGCACCCCTTCCTCGTCAGCTCAGAAGAGTCTCCCTCACCTGCGCTCCGGAGCTCTCCCAGGCCAGGCATCCAGTAACCCACCAACTCTCGAACTCTATCGTACTAAATTCATTTCGGACCCGAGCAACCGAATAATTATTAACTTATTATAACTTGGAAAAGAGATGAGTAAATAATATACTATTATGATAATAATTTTAAATTCTGACGGATATATTCACAAAAATATTATATATATATATATATATATATATATATATATATATATATATATATATATATATATACTTCATCAAATAAATTAGTTCTAAAAGGCATTGTTTTGAAAACCGAACCGGACTGGTCGGTTCGACCGGATTAACCGGAAATCAGTCAATTGTCCGGTTTGGTTGCTGTGAAAAACCGTCTTGCAAAAAACCGGCTTAAAAACCAGTCAAACCGCTCGGTTTTTTTCCGGTTCAGGATATATATATATATATATATATATATATATATATATATATATTGTTAAAAAAAAACATTCAGAACCCCTCAGGCCTTCACCCACCCCTGCCCCCCTCTCTCTCTCTCTCCCTCTCTCTCTCACTGGGCAAACTCAAACCCTAACGGCGGTAGGAACCCAACCCCATCCCATCGCCGAGCTCTTCTCTTCCGATAGACGGTGTTGTCGCCGCCGGCAGAGACAGACTTGGGTGCCGTCTTCGCTCGTGGAAGGTCTGCTCGCTTCTCGATCCTCTTCTCCTCAACGTCGAGTGCTTGTTCGGAACTGTTGGCGACGCCGCCGCGAAGGGCTTCTCCATTGTCGTCTGTGCTCGATTTGTTGGTGCCCATCTCTCACTGCGACGTGTCTCTCTGCTCGGCTGTGGAGTATTCACCGCGCCGTCACCATCTTTCCTCCCTCGCCGCTGGTAAGCACTACTGCCTCAATTTATTTTTGGTTATTTTGTTAATTTTATTTATTCTGATTTTTGAGTTGTTGGCCGTTGATATTTCCGATTCTACGTTGTTGATGAACATTGTTAATGCTAGAATTTTTTCTGATTCTGAGTTGTTTATGTTAATTCTGAGTTGTTTATGGCTTTATGCTGGTTTTTCTGATTGAGTTGTTAATTTTGGTTGCTGATTTTCATTGAATCTGAATTGTTGATGGTGGTATGGTAAAATTGATTTTGTTGCTGCCTTCTGATTTTGATTTTCTGTGCTTGATTTATTTGTTCTCTGTTCATGATTTTGTTTACTGGCTTCATTATTTGTTTGTTTGCTGGCTTCATGATTCTGAGGTTATTTTTTCATGAATTTATTTGCTGGCTTCATGAATTTGTTTGCTGCTTCATGAAATCCTCTGAGACTGCTAATTACAAGGTGATAATACTCATTCACATTGCATTCAAATTCTCCTTTTGTCTGGTTTACTAATCACTTATGATACTGTTTAAAATAGAGGGCTACTGAACTAGAAGACATCATACGTACGAAGAATTCGACGATCTCAAAATTAAAGAAGGATTTGGTGGTTCTAGAACAAAAGGTAAGAAGCTGATACAAGATATTGTCATTTTGAGATGATAATGAATAAGGACACACATAATTTTTCTAAGAAGTGGCCACATAACTGGTTTTTTTCACTATTGAGTGTAGGTTATGCAGCTTACTAGAGAACGCCGAGCCTCCTTCACTGTCTTTTATTTAATATTCAATTAAACCGGTTGTACTCCGGTCGAACCAGTGAATCATTGAACCAGTGACCTCACCGGTTTATTGACCGGTCCGGTTCTCGCAACCTTGATTTTAATATTATTTGTCATCTAATGATCTAATTAAACAATAATTACATGAGTCGAATTCTAGATTTAGGTTTTATAATAATCCGTTCTGTTTTTGAAACTCAATCTTTCTATTGTGATAGGAGATAGGATTTTGAGTTGAATTCCATTATTTTTCAAATGTAGAAGAATGGGAATAATAGATTATTGAAAGTCCTTGTAGAAGAAAAGGTTAAGTGAAATCACTAAACGGGATAATTAAAGGTTACTTATTGGAAAGTGTAAATCCTTAGGTATCTTTCCACTTGAGTATGACTGAAATCTGTGTTGTTGTGGTGGCTGTGTGACCTGCAGAGGATTAGGGCAAGGCATTGAAGTTGAAGTGTGGAAGAGTTCTTAAGAGGTTGTTTCCACTAAAGGAATGGAGGCATATGGCAAATCTATGGTTGCAGCTCCTGCAAATGTTATTTATATGTCGAGTATTTTGGGCCGTGATGGACCAACTCCTGTGCATAAGTGCGACTGGAAATGTTAAAAAGAAAATGTTTGTGGGAACATGTATCGCTGCAAGCTAACAGGGCTAACTCACATCTGTGATAAAAACTGTAACCAGAGAATTTTGTATGATAACCACAGCTCGCTTTGTAGAGCAAGTGGTCAAATTTTCCCCCTTACACCAGCAGAGGAACAAGCAGTGAGGGGTGTTTGAAGAAAGCTCGATGCGGATAATTCATCGTCTGATGGCTGTGGTTTTAAGCGTAGACGGGATGCACAATTCCATACTTCTCCTTTCGAGAGATCTTTTTCTGCTGTCAGTCCTATCTGCAGCCAAGTTGGAGATGGCATGGATATGAGCTAGATACATATTTCCTTCCTTTTTGGATCTTTTTTTCTTTTTCCCTTTTACTATCAGATGAGTATCAATTACAGCACTTGAATAAATGGACTACCTATTGGTGGACAACATGTATGTCCATCCACTTTGAGAACTCTTTATATTTCCAGTAATAATGTAATGTGGCACTTAAAGTAGCTTGACTGGTTTAGTATTCAGATGACTTTAGTTTATTGCTTACCTTGGTGGGAAGCAGATATTTAGCTGGCTACAAGATGAAACTCAGACTTTATGATGCCTGGATTTGATTTAGGACCTGAAATGATGTACTATGTATCAGCATTCAACAATTTACTTAACTGTAACCCTTTTCTAGCTGGCTGTTTTGTAGTTTCTAGCGAATATCTAATTGCAATGCATAACTTTCCAAGAGTTGGTGCGTTAATTACTAATACTACTGCTGTGAGTGGCACTATTTTATTTTAGATCTTGTTTATCTTAATTCCATTAGAATAGTGCACCATTGGCAGTCATGTCTATTAGGCTGATAATTCTAATCAGGGTAATTTTTGATAACCTTGATCAATGCAGGTAAGGTTCCTAATATGCTCAAAATAGTCAAGTATGAAGTATGTGAAAAACACTACTCTTTCTTTTTTTTCATTTTTCCTTCCTGAATGTCTTCCTACTTTTGTAGACTCACCAGAGATGGAATAGCTTACATTTTTAAAATTGTCATTCTATTATCTTTTCTTTACATCCTCTGATTAATTGCTGGCTGTCTGAGTTTAATGTAACTTGTGCAGGTTCAGAAGCATGTACTATCAAGGAGCTTTATAAACATTTGTATTGCAGATAAATATAGAATTGGTTTATATTAGAAAATGAAATATTGATACCTATCTGCTTATTTTCTAGATGTAGGAACAAGCATTGCCACTTATGCTAAAGTTTGCATCTACTGGAGTTTGGGTAGGAGGATGGTTATGGGGTTGTGAAGAATCTTGAGATTCCACAGGTGCTTTAGACAGGAAGTGACAGACAGATGGTTACGATGTCCTCGCTTTGCAAGTTTTAATGAATCTGTTAAGATTTGAAAAGCTTGGAAAGTATATACCCAGTTACATGTTAAATTGAGACCACATTTCTTTATCCACCAAATCAGATTATCATCTATTGGGTGTGATATTTATTGGGCTAAAAGAGAAGGACTTGATCAAGGCAGACCTAGTTATTTACAAGTATGAGCACAGTGTATATATCAAACTTGCATTTCCTCTGTACATTTGAGTATTGAAAAAGATTTACCCTGTATTTGAGCCTTAGGATATTTTCTTGCAAGTTTTTCATTGTGTCGTCTGGGCAGATTCAACTTTGTATTGAATGATATTATGTATTTTGAAATTTTGATGCCATAAATTTGTAATGGTAACCATGGCTGTTGCTTTTACTCTATCATTTTTGTAACATACCATTAATATTAATTAGTGGAACATTTAGAACAGTTGAGTTTCACTTGTGTATACAAAGTATTTTTATGTTATAAAGATAGAAAATTTATTAAGCCAAAAGCCAAAGTAAGTTGTCATTCAGAATAAATCTTAGCAAAAAGGTTTACCTAAATAACAAGTTTTGAATCCACCATAAAGCAAAGATAGGTAAAATCTTGTACAATTGCTCTTGTTAAGAATCGAAGACCTCCCACTTACTAAACAGGTGCTCTAACCAACTGAGCTATGAGAGCTTGTTAATATTTTTGTTTTGGAAATCTTATTTAATGTATTTAAAAGATTTTGAATATTTGCTTTGGAATTTGTTTTATCAATCAATTTAAGGACAAGTTACATAATTAAAATGAATTGGTTTTGAATTTATCCAATTGCAACTTTTTGAAACGAAAGACATGTTTATAACTTTTTTTTTTACCCTATGTAAACCGCTATTAGTTGTAGTAGTTTTAATTTAAATATAATCTGCTACAAGCTAGCGCAAATTATGTGAGAAAAGGTATTGAACAGAAATTGTTAGAGACTATAGTGGTTTTTGAAAAAATCTGTGGGAGGTTCTAGCAATTTACGTGAAGCTGGTTATTCTCAGGTGAATTCTAATGTGTGAAATTTTTTATAATCTCTAGATGTGACTGAATTGACATTTGGATCTTTCATTATAAATATAAATAGTAAGATTAAATTGACTAATTCTATTTTAAATAAGCTATTAAAATACGAGAATGTTTGGAATAATAAAATAATTCTAATTGACATAATTAGAAAATAAATTATTATTATTATTATTATTATTATTATTATTATTATTATTATTATGAGAGTTTAAGAAATAATGCTAAATAATTATCTTGTGATGATGATTTATTTGGAGCTTGAATAAGCAAAGTAACTAACTGTTATAATCATCTTTATCATTCTATACTAAACATGTATTTTTTTTAAAAAAAATTAATAAAAAAATTGTTATAAAATATTTAAACAAATTATTCTATATTTTATTTATTTGTAAATTTTTTTTATCCCAAAAGACATGCACAAATATATCACTGTTATATAATGTTTTTTTTTTACTTAATTTGTTTGACTTTGTTTTTATACGTGTATACACAATATATTGATATGAGATTAGATCCGATTCGCACACTAATGAGATCGAATTGCGAATTTCAAGTAAATTTTCGCATATCCTATGAATCTGCAAAATATAAATAAATAAGTAATTTTTTTATATTTTATTTCAAATAATAATTATTATATATGTTGTATTATTTTATTTTTATTATTTAGGAAAAGTATGTTTAATAATATTTAAGAAATTAAAAGAGTGAAAAAAATATTGATTTTTTAATAAAAATAAGTTTTTTAAAAATATTTTATATTTTGAAAATATATCCGATTTGCAAATGTGCGGATCAGATCCAAACTAAAAAAACGTATATATTGGATCCGATCCGATGATTTTAGTGCAGACTGAATTAAAATTTTGACGATCTGATTCACATTGCCTCGCTATTTGCATCTAATGCAGTTCTTATCTATTTAATAAATCCTAAGTTATCATATATAGTATTTTAATTTATGTTCTATTAATTAGATCTCTAAATATCTCCACTTCTTTTCAATTGTCTTGCACTTGTATTTATAGAGAACTCAACTTCACAAAAACCGCTAGAACCTCCCACAGATTGAACATGCCGACGTTTCTTCATAAATCGATATAGTCAGTAGCAGTTCATGCATTGCTTGAATCCTTTAGAAACCGCTACAACCTCTATAGCCTCTAGCGATTTCTATTCAACACCTTTTCTCTTGTAAAAAAATTACAAACATGTCTTCCGTTTCAGAAAGTTGCAATTGGATAAATTCCAAACTAATTCATTTAATTATGTAACTTGCCCTAAATTTAATAGATAAAATTACATACAAAATGAATTCAATCAAAATATCACTTAGAAAAATGGATTTCTTCCAGGCAAGTTTTTAAATTTGTTTATAATAAGTTTGCGCAAAATTTACTACCAAAACTCCAAGTTTTCTCGAAAAGTTTAGGGTTAAGTACGATTTTGGTCCTAAGATATAGATTGAAAATTTTTTTTATCCCCAACTTTTTTTTGTATATAAAATGGTCTCTAAGATTTAACTTGAATTTAAAATCGTCCCTAAGGTTTAACTTGGTTTTAAATATTTAGCGGTGAAAGCGGAGGCAGAGGTGAATCATGACCAGCTTTTTCTTCTTCCCTTCTCCCTTGTTCTTCTTCTCTTCCCCTTCGCAAGAGAAGAAACACTCTCCTTTTCTTATTTTTCTTTTTTTTTAATTTTATAATTTTTTGTTATGGGTAATTTGGTCCAAAATTTTAAGATTTAAGTAAAAAAGACGATTTTAAAATTTGATTTAAACCTTAGAGACGATTTTGTATATAAAAATAGATTAGGCACAAAAAAAAATTTTCAACCTATATCTTAGAGACAAAAATCGTACTTAACCCAAAAGTTTAAGATATACAAGATTGTCTCGGGAAAGATCCTCTCGCAGCCTTAGTCTTCGCGGTGGATAACTGCTTAATTTGCATACTCGAGGTTGAGGTCAATTTCTATTTTTCACCATTGAAAAGTAATTTTGCTTCCCATAAGACCTTGGTAAAAGTCATAGGAAAAAGAAGAAGCTACAGGAGAAGGATGTGTATCAGGTGCGGATACCTGTTTAGAAGGTGAACCAGAAAAGTCAGATGCAACCGGGCATGAAGCAGAAGCAGCAAGTGCTGTAGATCTGGTAGAACTTCTTCTCGGATATGTTTGGTTAAGTGAGGTGGCACAACAAGCCGAACCACATGGTCGAAAGAAAAATGCTTTAATCTAAGATCCCATTGAGCCTGCTAACTCAACTCTTCTTTCTTAGCAATGATCTGTTATCAATGAATTTCTTCCTTACCGGAATTCGGAGATAGGATTTAGCCGAGTATTTGACTTCAGTTTAGCTGCTTAGCGAATGCTATATTTAGCCCTTTCCGACCCGGGTCCGGGTATAGGTAGTAAGTATTGAGACATGTAATTACGTTCGGATCGGGTTATATGCTTGTTGACCAAATTTTGTAAAGATCATCACGATAAGCCACTATAGGATCAAAGTTCTATTTCTACCTTTGGACTTGGAAACACACCGAATAATCCATGCAAATTCTTACAAGGTTCAACCTAGAAAGTTCTATACACGATTCTACGAGGAAATCCGTGATTTCCAAAAGTTTGTGAAATTTCCCATGCAACAGCAAAAGCAAAGAATTGCTACCAACGCAAGTTGGCACAAATGGATGAAGGTCTGTGTCTCTTAACCATTTCTCCCGGGTTCGATACTCACTGGAGGATGAGAATAGAGCTTGCTTGCTTGGGAGGGTCGCTCACTTTATGTGCCTCTGCAGTACCCAAGGGATTAGTCATTGGGCTTTCGGCCTGATGAATACCCTGGTGCAAATAAAAAAAAAAGCAAAGAATTGCTTTCAACAGAGGCCATCCACAATAAAAGAAATGCGAAATCCATAATATTGGTTTAAGCAACGTAACGATTTGGTTCTACATTGCATAACGGATACGGTAATACCATACAATTACCTCCTTCAAATCCTTATAAATATCAAATCGGGGGGCCATTGACTACTCCCTTTCTCGCACCAATTCCCTAGGTACCCCCTTAGGACTCAACTTTTACTACCAAATATAATCCTTCAAATACACAACTATGGCACCCTGGCCTAGGTTACTTATTCTCTTAACATTTTTCTCTAACACTTTCTCTTACACATTCACCATAATCAACAACTGCCCTCATACTATATGGCCTGGTACACTTGCTGGTTCAGGGAGCCCTAAACTATCAACGACTGGATTCCAGTTGGACTCAAGCCAAAGTGTCAGACTAACCACGGTACCAGGATGGTCGGGACGAATATGGGCAAGGACGGGTTGCAAATTTGATGTCACAGGAGCTGGCAAATGCCTAACTGGTGACTGTGGGGGAAAACTGGAATGTGATGGAAATGGTGCAGCACCTCCTACCTCACTGTTTGAGATAACACTCGACGGAGCCAATGGACAAGATTTTTACGATGTCAGCATGGTAGATGGCTACAATTTGCCGTTAGTGGCTCTACCACGAGGTGTATCTGGTGGAGCCTGTAATGCTACAGGATGCGTGACTGATATCAACAGTGGTAAGAGTTCAAAAGTACATAAAGAAAATAAACTATACAACTGAAAGCTAACATGCGAGAATAAAAAGGGTACCTTATAGAATTATAAAAAAATGCAATGGTATAGGTTGCCCTAGAGAACTTCAAGTGCTTGGTGAAGAAGGAAACCAGCGTGGTGTAGTAGGGTGCAGAAGTGCTTGTGAGGCATTCAAGTCGGATCAGTACTGCTGCGCTGGACAATATGCTAACCCAAAGAGTTGCCAGCCTACATTTTATTCAACTATCTTCAAGAAGGCGTGTCCTAGAGCTTATAGTTATGCATTTGATGATGGAACCAGCACTTTCACTTGCAAAGCTAGTGAATATGAGATTGTTTTTTGTCCCTACAGGTTTACAACTATGCATCATCTTCCACAACTGTGATTTGTTTCCCTTCTCTTTTTGTTTATTGCCACATTTTCATGATAAACCCATCCAATAACTAACTAACATTTTACATTACAATTTACAACACAGGATGAAAAACCAAAATCATACACCACCACCTAGAAAGCCCAAGCGTAAGCAAGTTACTTCCTCATCAAATACTCTCTTGCCCTTACCAGCGCCTATCATTCTCTTGATTCTCGATCTTCTTTCTCAGTGTTTCTAAGACACGAACATTATTGATATGGAATGACAAGAAACTCCAGGAGTGCTTCTCAAAAGAGGGAGAAAAGAATCCCTGCTCGTGAGATTGAAATGAACAAGCAAGAATAATATTAGCAATCAGCGAACAAGATTTACAATCTTGCAAGACATTCTTTGGAGGGGAACAAGCATAGTCAATGTAATCAGGAAAATTAGAATCCTGAAATTCATTCTCCCATGTTTGGCAGAATTTAGTTAACAAAGTAATATTTCAAAATTATATTAGCCAGCTAATACAAGTCAACTAAAAGCAGAGATAACAAATAATAATTCACTGGAAAAGAAACTACAATGTGAGTATTATGGAAACAGGAACATGTAAGAAGGATTTGATAAGAACTCATTCACCAATCATAAAAGTACCAATTCTTCTGGGGTGGATTTGTTGCTGCTGTAATGTTATTATCTCTGACATGGGCAAAGTATTTCATCAACTAGTACTTTTAACCCAAGGATTGAGTATAAGTTTACAACATACACAATGGAACACTTCTTCGACTCAATTCTTCAATTCTTCGTCTTTGCCTTAGAATTTGGAGCTTTTTTTGGAGCTTTTTTCTTTACTGTCTTAGGTTGTGGTTTTCCTCCAGTACTTCTACCTCTCTTCTTTTCAGCACACCCTGTATCCAAATCTTATACAATTTAGTATGTATGCAGCAGCATTTTCATTTATAAAGGGAGAATCTGAAACCAAGAAAACTTTTTAGGAACTTACTGTTTTCTTGTCACCCTTCCCTTTGGATTTACTGTGAGTTTCTTCCTCAGCATGCTCATTTTGATCAGTTTGGGTGGCCTTTGGCATCTTGCCAGCTTCCTCATCTGAATCGAAGGCAAAACCATCCAGTGTCCCTTCTCACATGAAAGGTTAAGATGTGAGTAAAGGAGTTTATTCATAATATAAAGGAAAAACTACCAGAAATAAAAGCCTCAATTTGGTAGATGCAAATAACCTTCAACCATAGTTTCAGCTTCATATACATTAGATTGTGGCTCCAGCTGTATGAAGTCATTCATAATGGCCTCTATCTGATGAAGAAATATTAAGAATAACATCAAAATATCAGTTAAACATAATGACAGCAGATATTTATCATAATCCTTGTCAGGGCTGATACTGATGATTAACACAAATAAAAAGTAGAAGAGAAACCTTGACAATAAATACAGATTTATAACTCAGGATAGTAATAATTGCGTCAAACAATTTTCAAATATGTGAGTAAATACGAAAATATTAGATAATCAACAGACCTTTGCCTCGGACTGTCCAAAGCTAACCTGAACAAATAACAAGCTCGTATCAGTGTTTGAAAAATACAAGCAGGAAAGGTTTGATATAACTCGATCATGAAGGTAACTAGCCACAAGGACATTACAAATAAAAATTTTAAATGCAGATTACATCCAACTTAATTACTTACCACACAAAATGTCCGGCAAGGAACTATAGATGTTTTGTATATAGTTCCTGAAATGATGCCAACAATACAAACAATCAGAAACAGTTTGTCACTGCCTAAAACTAACACAGAAAACGGAATATACTTATAATGAACATATTATAAAGGCATATAACTTAGTAAAGGAATGAAAATATATTACGAGAAGTTTTTTCTTTCTTTTTTCTCTCGTTTTAAGCTAAAAAACTGAGGTAATATTTATGATGATTTTTATTTAAATAAAAAAATAATATAATATGTCATTAAGAAGAAAAGAAAGTACTGTGCTTATGATTCCGATATTCCTATTTTTAAAATACGAAGCATGAGTCCTTTTGTATTTTGGGAACTCCACATGTAATAATTTTGCCATAAGAAGTAAGTTGACATTACTAAACTGTACTCTGTTTTTTCTTCACATACTCACGCTACAATATTATGATTAAGAAAATATTTGTCCATGTCTTTATATTGATGAAACTCTCTGATTTCTTTGAGAATCAGAAAATATATGAGCTAAAACAAAAAGTACCTTTCAAGTCTAAGTGCATTTCCTGATCTCTGGATGCAGAATCTGAAATTATAACCCGGCCTACAGCTCCCACATCACCACTGAGATCTATGGAGTCACCTTGGCACTTAACAAGAGCCTGCAAAACCAAAGCTCCTCCTCAGGTACCCTTTCCATTCTCATGAATTAAGAAGAGAACATAACAACATGGCCCTTCCAATTACAAAACACAACATACAGCAAAGAAAAATCCATAACATATAGTTGCTATCCTATCTTTGTGCGTTGAACTTTCTCAGAAAGCACCAAAGGCAGCCTTGAAGAGGAGACCTGCAAATTACAAATAGCACGCAAAATCAGGATGCTGGACTAGATAACAAGATAGCTTATGATGGCTATCACTTATTTCAGTTTCAAAGTCATGGGAGTGTGGTGAGTCATTATAATTAATTAATTATTGTAGTCATTCTTACATTTGTCTCAATGAGCTTTTCACAAGTTTCTTCCTCCTCAGCCTCCAGATCTCCACCACTACCTGTCCCATTTGTAGAAACCACAAGCACATGGTCAGAAATCCATAAAAAGAGAATGGAGTGATATCTTACAACTTATATGCCCATACTAACCCATTCCATACCTCTCTCCTTTGCACTGCCCTTTGTTTTCTTCCCTTTCACTGGTGAATGATCTTCTACATGAATTGGTTTCTGAGAAGACTTTCCTTTTGAACCCTTTCTGGATGGAGACTTTCCATCATTGCCAAGGATAATTTTATCCTTAGCTTCTTCACTAATCAATTGAGGTATTTGTTGCTGAGAAGCTTCCACCTGATTGTTACGAATTTCTTTTTTGGGGCTATGATCAAGGCACGACTCAGAATCCGATGATAGACTCAAAATTGGATAAACAGATTCCTATGCAAAAACATTTGACTAATCAGCAACCAGAAAGTAATCGCAGCCAAGCGTTAGCAAGCCAAACACATTTTTCTTATAAAATACAAGGGAAAATATGCTTCCTTTTTTCTGGTGATATATCATTCTTAATCCTTTACCTATCCGACCCTGCAATGCTCATATTGGTGTTGTAGTAGGAAATAGAATTATTCTAAGGACGAGAAAAAATGGTATACTGGTTAGATATTCTATGCTTGATGGATTAGAATCCTCTTGATGTTCAAGGATGAAATATCAATAGCTTCTCTAAAACTACTGATCCCACCTAAGAATTAATGGGGCAAGGTTCTTACTTTATGCTCGACATGCATGTCATTGTTTGAATCAATGCCAATCTTCCTTTCCTCTATGTCTCCTGCATCATAAGAGACCAAACGACAATTCAATAAAGTAGCAAATTGTAAAATGATTGTTGCATGCTATCACTAGATAGAAACAAAGCCTGATATGTTAATGATATCATGTTTTTAGGGGGGAAATAAAACTATATGCAGATTGGTTTTAAATTAGAAGTACAAAAAAATAATAGCTCCAATGTGTGTAAGTCATGGGTCTTTTGTGTTTAATTGATTCCAAAAAAAATCCCCTAGATTTTACTTATATTGAGAGTAAAATTTGGAAAATTTTAGAAATATAGAGAAGGCATCAAACGCGGGAGACTCTCTCAGCAATTAGTATAGATAATCTATACAGCCTTTTTTCTGTTCTGTTAATAAACAATTAATTAGGATTGCATCACTCATGTCCTAGACCTCTGAACTTAAATGTTCTATTTACTCATCAATACAGAACTCTAAACACAAATACAAATCAGTATACCTTCTGCATTTTGCTTCTCTGATTTCTTTCTTCTAGATGACGTAGTACAACCTTCTATTTCAACAGCAGCTACTTCTAATGTCTTTCTAGGTGAAGACTTATAACGGCTTTTGCCAAGACCAGTGCTCCTGCTCTTACTCTTATTCTTACTCTTACACTTGCTGATCTCCAGAGATGATCCTTCAGCATCAGTCTCATCCCCAATTGATAGGCTATCGTCATGTAAGGACTTGGAATCAGATGACAGTATCAATGGCGAATGCGATGGCACCTAGTCAATAATAATAAAATTTATCTGAGGATGTAAAGCATGGTAACTCATCATCTATCCCAATGGAAACTGATCAAATTACCTGAAAAGAACGCAACCAATCTGGGGAGCTCTCCCTTGAATCACTCATTGCTGTTTCTGTGTGTTGATTGCTAAAAGTAATATATACATGTATAACATTAAAGTCAGTTGCATGATATAGGAGGTGGCAAACAGGCATGTACGCCCCACCCCTCCCCTCCCCAGCCCGCCGTGCCGAAGCCCGCCACTAAACCGGGCAGGCCAGCAGTCTGAAAATCTTAGCCTGCCCCGCGCCATAAAGCTTTTTTCCTTTTGTAAAATTTGAGACAAAATTGTTATACTGTTAATTAAATGAAAAATAATCTAACCAATTAACCATAATATATACTTGATTAAAATTACTGCAACAAAAAATGACCAACTTAAACTTCATATTCACAAATAACATGTTTCATCTTTTAACAGAAAATAAAAAATACAGCAGCTCACAATTATATATGATATACAAGCAAGGTTCTGAGAACCGGACCGGTCATTGAACCGCTCTAGTCACTGGTTCACTGGTTTACTGGTCCAACCGGTTCAACCATGGTTCAACCGAAAAAACCGTTTTAGAATAAAATAATAAATAAATTATAAATAAACATCCTAAACTATAACTCAACCCACTTTTTGTCTCATAACAACACTGTCATTCAGTCAACAATATCTCTTTCATCTCTTTCCTAATGTAAAGAATTAAAAAAGATCAAACAAATTGAACAAACCTTGTAATACTAATGGTGAATCCATCTCCTTAATATTACAAATAATAGGAATTAATCACAAAAATACATTAATATTACAAAATATATTAATATACTTGACAAATAGGTAAGACATGATACAACGGTGCCTTTTGATTGATTTTAGAATATGTCAAGCAACATGTAGAGATGAATTAATAGCATAAAAATAGATAAGAAGACAACACTGAAGGTTCAAATAATCATTGAATACAATGCAAAGCTACTTATTCATTGAGATCTCACATATACAAACAACTTTCATGACTTAAATTTGCACATTTTCGATAAACAATTGTAACCAGTTATTTTTTTTACGATGATATGTACAAATCACTTATAGTACACAACTACAAACTAACTGGAAATAGATATGAGCTTGGATGCATGATTATATAGTGCAGTGAGGTGAATTTTTGTCTCTGTTGTTAACATGAGATGTCTCCAAGAAACATTATAATATTCATGAATTCACACAATGTTTGCTCTAGGGAACCAAAGAGCATACACACTGGACTAGGCAAGTAATGCTTAACTATGGCATAAGTTGCTAAGAGGCTGCAAGCACAAAGGAATTGTGAATGACCCTTTGAAACTTTAACAATTTCCATTATAACAATAATCTTAGCAAATTCCGTGACACATAAAACCCTTGAAACAAAGGTAATTTTGTCAGCCCAAAACTTTGTACCGACATTATTAATTGTATTCCAATTCCCCCTTTAATAATTTGTAAAGAATTAAAAAAATAAATAAATTCACTATTTATATTGAATTAGCTAGAGGCAGATGCATGTTTACCAAGTGATGCAGGATTGTTTATCATTTCACTGGTAATTGAATATGTGTCTCCAAAGGAGAACTTAAATTCAGGGAACTTTGATGAGTTCAAATCTAGCAGCATATAATACAATCCATAGTTGAAGAGTGTAGCAATGAAAATGTACAAAATTTCAATAAGGAAAAGTCTAGAGGGCCAGCAATTTTATTGAATTTTGTCCAGCATGTAACCAGCAGAAAAAGGTGAGCCATTGGATGAAATCTCACACCAATCTCACACCATCAAATCATCATTGATGGCTAGTTGATGGCTAACAATCACAAAAGTTGCTGGCTCCCTAGCATTGCTCTTTCAATAAATATTACTAAACAGAGGCAAGAACGAACAACCATCATTCAGCAACAAATATTACAAAACACCAACAAATAATCACACTATTACCAAATTCAAAAAGAATGAAAACCAGATAAACCCAATCATAAACACTATTACCAAATTAAATAAAAAATCAACCAAAAATCACCTTGCAAATCCAATTAAAAATAGCTTTTCACTTTGTACCCTAAACACCAATTAAATCACATGAACCAAAATTAATTTGAGGGAAAACAGCACAGTTCAATGCTTATGAGTTTACTGAGAAAAAAATGGCAACAGCAGCAGAACAAATCAGTTATCATTTATCACAAATTTCATATTCAAAACACAAATAAATAATCAAGTAATCAGAGACATTCAAAATCACAAATCACTACTTCAAACTTCAGAGACATTCAAATTCAATAATCTAAAGTATTCAACAGAAATCACAGTGCCACTAACCTTCCACCACAGCAGGACGTCAACGGCGAGACGACGGCGCAGCAGCTGGAAGCCTCGAACAGCAACTTCACCGGCAGGAGCTAGAAGAGAAGCTCTGGCCGTATGCCTTTGGGACAGGGGAAGGAGGAGGCCGCGAAGACGCAGACAACCACGGACGGCGGCGGCGGTTCCGGCGACGAAGTTGGGTTTTGGGTCTGGGCGTCTGGGCAACCTTAGGGCTAGCTGCTTCGATGTTCGAAGGAAGGGGTGTTTGGTGTGTGTTGGGGAGGGGGGTTGGGTTTAACTTTTTTGTTTTTTTTTGTTTTTTAAAAAAAAAGAGAAAACGACGTTGTTTTATGCGAACCGGTCGGTTTCCGGTCCGATCCAACCGGCCGGTTACCGTCCGGTTCATCGGTTTCTGAACGGTTTTTGTATAAGCGGTTTTAAGGGGGGACTGGAACGTTTTACCCACTGGTCTCCGGTTGAACCGGTTCAACCGGCCGGTCCGATCCGATTTTTAGAACATTGATATTTAGAGATCTAATTAATAGAACATAAATTAAAATACTATCTATGATAACTTAAGTTAAAAAGAGAATTTATTAAATACATAATAACTGCATTAGATGCAAATAGCGAGGCAATGTGAATCAGATCGTCAAAATTTCAATTCAGTCTGCACTAAAATCATCGGATCGGATCCAATATATACGTTTTTTTAGTTTGGATCTGATCCGCACATTTGCAAATCGGATATATTTGCAAAATATAAAATATTTTAAAAAAACTTATTTTTATTAAAAAATCAATATTTTTTTCACTCTTTTAACTTCTAAAATATTATTAAACATATTTTTTCTAAATAATAAAAATAAAATAATACAACATATATAATAATTATTATTTGAAATAAAATATAAAAAAATTACTTATTTATTTATATTTTGCAAATTTATAGGATATGCGAAAATCTACCTGAAATTCGTAATTCGATCTCGTGTGCGAATCGAATCTAATCTTATATCAATATACTGTGTATACACATATAAAAACAAAGTCAAACAAATTAAGTAAAAAAAAAAAACATTATATAATAGTGATATATTTGTGCATGTTTTTGGGATAAAAAAATTTACAAATAAATGAAATATAGAATAATTTGTTTAAATATTTTATAACAATTTTTTATTAATTTTTTAAAAAAAATATACATGTTTAGTGTAGAATGATAAAGATCATTATAACAGTTAGTTACTTTGCTTATTCAAGCTCCAAATAAATCATCATCACAGGATAATTATTTAGCATTATTTCTTAAACTCTCATAATAATAATAATAATAATAATAATAATAATAATAATAATAATAATTTATTTTCTAATTATGTCCATTAGAATTATTTTATTATTCCAAACATTCTCGTATCTTAATAGCTTATTTAAAATGAAATTAGTCAATTTAATCTTACTATTTGTATTTATAATGGAAGATTCAAATGTCAATTCAGTCACATCTAGAGATTATAAAAAATTTCACACATTAGAATTCACCTAAGCTTCACGTAATTTGCTAGAACCTCCCACAGATTTTTTCGGAAATCACTATAGTCTCTAACAATTTCTGTTCAATACCTTTTCTCACATAATCTGCGCTAGCTTGTAGCGGATTATATTTAAATTAAAACTGCTACAGCTAATAGTAGTTTACATAGGATAAAAAAAAAGTTACAAACATGTCTTTCATTTCAAAAAGTTGCAATTGGATAAATTCAAAACCAATTCATTTTAATTATGTAACTTGTCCTTAAATTGATTCATAAAACAAATTCCAAAGCAAATATTCAAAATCCTTTAAATACATTAAATAGGATTTCCAAAACAAAAATATTAACAAGCTCTCGTAGCTCAATTAGTTTGACTCTCAACGAGAGCAATTATATAAGATTTTACCTATCTTTGGTCTATGGTGGATTCAAAACTTGTTATTTAGGTAAACCTTTTTGCTAAGATTTTACCTATCTTTGGTCTATGGTGGATTCAAAACTTGTTATTTAGGTAAACCTTTTTGCTAAGATTTATTCTGAATGGCAACTTGCTTTGGCTTTCTTGACTTAATAAATTTTCTATCTTTATAACATAAAAATACTTTGTATACACAAGTGAAATTCAACTGTTCTAAATGTTCCACTAATTAATATTAATGGTATGTTACAAAAATGATAGAGTAAAAGCAACAGCCATGGTTACCATTACAAATTTATGGCATCAAATTTTCAAAATACATAATATCATTCAATACAAAGTTGAATCTGCCCAGACGACAATGAAAAACTTGCAAGAAAATATCATAAGGCTCAAATACAGGGTAAATCTTTTTCAATACTCAAATGTACAGAGAAAATGCAAGTTTGATATATACACTATGCTCAAACTTGCAAATAACTAGGTCTGCCTTGATCAAGTCCTTCTCTTTTAGCCCAATAAATGTCACACCCAATAGATGATAATCTAATTTGGTGGATAAAGAAATGTGGTCTCAATTTAACATGTAACTGGGTATATACTTTTCAAGTTTTTCAAATCTTAACAGATTCATTAAAACTTGCAAAGCGAGGACATCGTAACCATCTGTCTGTCACTTTCTGTCTGAAGCACCTGTGGAATCTCAAGATTCTTCACAACCCCATAACCATCCTCCTACCCAAACTCCAGTAGATGCAAACTTTAGCATAAGTGGCAATGCTTGTTCCTACATCTAGAAAATAAGTATATAGGTATCAATATTTCATTTTCTAATATAAACCAATTCTATATTTATCTGCAATACAAATGTTTATAAAGCTCCTTGATAGTACATGCTTCTGAACCTGCACAAGTTACATTAAACTCAGACAGCCAGCAATTAATCAGAGAATGTAAAGAAAAGATAATAGAATGACAACTTTAAAAATGTAAGCTATTCCATCTCTGGTGAGTCTGCAAAAGTAGGAAGACATTCAGGAAGGAAAAATGAAAAAAAAAAAAGAAAGAGTAGTATTTTTTACATACTTCATACTTGACTATTTTGAGCATATTAGGAACCTTACCTGCATTGATCAAGGTTATCAAAAATTACCCTGATTAGAATTATCAGCCTAATAGACATGACTGCCAATGGTGCACTATTCTAACGGAATTAAGATAAACAAGATCTAAAATAAAATAGTGCCACTCACAGCAGTAGTATTAGTAATTAACGCACCAATTCTTGGAAAGTTATGCATTGTAATTAGATATTCGCTAGAAACTACAAAATAGCCAGCTAGAAAAGGGTTACAGTTAAGTAAATTGTTGAATGCTGATACATAGTACATCATTTCAGGTCCTAAATCAAAGTACAGGCATCATAAAGTCTGAGTTTTATCTTGTAGCCAGCTAAATGTCTACTTCCCACCAAGGTAAGCAAGAAACTAAAGTCATCTGAATACTAAACCAGTCAAGCTACTTTAAGTGCCACATTACATTATTACTGAAAATATAAGGAGTTCTCAAAGTGGATGGACATACATGTTGTCCACCAATAGGTAGTCCATTTATTCAATTGTTGTAATTGATACTCATCTGATAGTAAAAGGGAAAAAGAAAAAAAGATCCAAAAAGGAAGGAAACATGTATCTAGCTCATATCCATGTCATCTCCAACTTGGTTGCAGATAGGACTGAGCAGAAAAAAATCTCTCGAAAGGAGAAGTATGGAATTGTGCATCCCGTCTACGCTTAAAACCACAGCCATCGGACGATGAATTATCCGCATCGAGCTTTCTTCGAACACCCCTCACTGCTTGTTCCTCTGCTGGTGTAAGGGGGAAATTTGACCACTTGCTCTACAAAGCGAGCTGTGGTTATCATACAAAATTCTCTGGTTACAGTTTTTATCACAGATGTGAGTTAGCCCTGTTAGCTTGCAGCGATACATGTTCCCACAAACATTTTCGTTTTCACATTTCCAGTCGCACTTATGCACAGGATTTGGTCTATCACGACCCAAAATACTCGACATATAAATAACATTTGCAGGAGTGGCAACCATAGATTTGCCATATACCTCCATTCCTTTAGTGGAAACAACCTCTTAAGAATTCTTCCACACTTCAACTTCAATGCCATGCCCTAATCCTCTGCAGGTCACACAGCCACCACAACAACACAGATTTTAGTCACACTCAAGTGGAAAGATACCTAAGGATTTACACTTTTCAATAAGGAACCTTTAATTATTCCGTTTAGTGATTTCACTTAACCTTTTCTTCTACAAGAACTTTTAATAATCTATTATTTCCATTCTTCTACATTTAAAAAATAATGGAATTCAACTCAAAATCCTATCACCTATTACAATAAAAAGATCGAGTTTTAAAAACAGAACGGATTATTATACAACCTAAATCTAGAATCCGACTCATGTAATTATTGTTTAATTAGATCATTAGATGACAAATAATATTAAAAATTAAAAGGCATCAATAATATTTAAAAAAAAAAACTGGTTGACTGCTTTCTTATTTTTCTTTAATAAGCATTTGACTATTTTCTAGTACTTTCCTTTCTTTCTAGCTAAATAAATATATTCGCCCCCTCTTCATACACGCAAGCACTCCCTCTCACTGTGTCAAACCCAGTGACGCGTACCACCCAACCAAACACGTACACGTAGCACACCTGCCCAACAACCGGCTCTTCCAGTCACCTCATCATTCCCCTTAACTTTCCAAGTCAAGCATTCGACGGAAACACGTCACACCACAGCGTCACCTTTACCTGCCACATCGGTAACCAGTACCCAGCGTCACCTATATACATTCCAAAAAAAATAATTTGACTAAAAAATTACCCAAGTGAACAAAAATATAATTTTTTTTCTCTTTTCGTTTTCTGTGTCTTTCTTTCCGTCGCCGGTTGCACATTCCGGCGAAGTCGTCGCCTGAAAACTCTCAGGCTTAGGAAATTTTTTTTGTTTCGGAGAGAAAAAAAATGTTTCTTTTTGATTGGTTCTATGGAATTTTGGCATCACTGGGTCTGTGGCAAAAGGAAGCGAAAATCTTGTTCCTAGGGCTTGATAATGCTGGCAAGACCACCTTGCTTCACATGCTCAAAGACGAGGTAGGTTTATTTAATCTAAACTTTTTCAAATTAACTAATTAATTGATTGATCAATTTATGAAGCAATTGTTGAAAAAGTTTTGAAATTTGTGTGTTTTCTTTGTTGTCGTTGTTGTTGTTGCAGAGGTTAGTTCAGCATCAACCAACTCAATACCCAACTTCGGAGGAGTTGAGTATTGGGAAGATCAAATTCAAAGCCTTTGATTTGGGGGGACACCAGATTGCTCGCAGAGTCTGGAGGGACTATTATGCTCAGGTTAATTCTTAGTTTCTTTGTTCCTTTTTCATGGGGTCACCATAGGTATTGGAGGATTGAACCACAAAGCTCTCCTTTATAACATAGTTGCTTATAGCAGTCTCCTCCAGCTGAGCTCCATGCTCATTGGTGGCTTTGATGACGAGTTTCAAACTTTCAATGCCACTCTTCTAATTGTGTTGTCTTGTTATTAATATTGTGTAGGGTGGTTCGCTTAAAATTTGGAAATTTAAGTTCTTATTGTGATTCCTGTTTTTTATGTTTCTGACCATTGTTTTAAAAGTTGGACCAACCTTCTAGTTAAACTGGTTAGACCATGAATTATTATTTTTTTAGATAACATACCTTTCAATTCAACCACAATTCAGTAATTGTTCGGTTACAATTTTGACTAGTTAAGCCAATGGAACCTCCTAGTTAAGCCAATTTATGCATGAATGCATGCTGTGAGCTAAAATTGATCCAAGTATGTGGCGAAAAGTGACCGCAATAGTGACAGATAAAATTGAATTCAAGGAGTATTTTATAGATAGAAGGAATGTGCCACTGGCTTTTGTTCTGTGATGTCTATTATCTCACATTTATTTATCCTAATATTTAATCAACAAAGCCTTTTCCCACTAGATGAGGTTGGCTACATGGTTTAAAAATGTAGTGTCATGTTCATGCATTGGGATGCAACAAAGTTTTACGTTCGCTGCAGGTCTTACACAACCCTACATGAGACGTCATTGCATCCTAGCCATGCGTTGCTATGCGACACAGTTTTATGTTGGCTGTCGCAGGGATTGGGACCGGCTATGTAAACATAGGCCGAGTTAGTCCTAATCTTTGGAGTATATAGTTTTTCTCCTTGGACTAGCAGGTTGAACTGTAAATTTTATTTCATGTAGGTGGATGCTGTGGTTTATCTGGTTGATGCATATGATAAGGAACGGTTTGCAGAATCAAAGAAGGAACTGGATGCTCTTCTTGCAGATGAGTCACTGGCGAAAGTACCTTTCCTTATATTGGGAAACAAGATTGACATACCTTATGCTGCATCGGAGGAGGAGCTGCGTTACCACATGGGACTGACCAACTTCACCACAGGCAAGGGAAAGGTCAATCTTGCCGACTCCAACCTCCGCCCTCTGGAGGTGTTCATGTGCAGTATTGTCCGCAAGATGGGGTATGGCGAAGGCTTTAAGTGGCTTTCTCAGTACATCAAATGATGAAAGAAGATATAGACAAATAAGTATCCTCAGTGTTGTTGATTTACCTTCAACTGGATTGAATATCAGCATTTGGCTGTGTAGTTTCCAGGGTGGTGGTTACCCCTGGAGAATTCATACTTAAATGAGTAGTATTGCCTTTTTTCTTATTTTTTTTTTCATTCTTTATATTTCTGAAAACATGCTTGCTAATTTACTGCTTCAATATCGTAGTTTGGTACCGGGCCTCATTAATAAAAACTACTATAGGTTATAGCTAAATCCTTATTCCATGGAATGGACATAACATTTTCATAGTTCCCATTTGTGATGTCTCCTATATATTGCTCAAACAATTACATATCTCATAATGCCAACTACCACTCCATCAACGTTTAAACAAAGGCCTAGCTCCACATGACGACATAATTCTAACTATTGAAACAAATTGGTAGCTGGCCGAAATCTTATCAGAAATTAATTGTCAAAAAAGTATATGATGCACACCCAACCACCATATTTTATTCAATCATCACCATAATTTCCATCAATTGTTCTAATTGTTGTAAGAAATATTAATGCTACAATTGGACAGAAGGGATAGGTTTAGGAGCCATGTAAGATCATGCAGGTATTCGGCTCTTAGAATAATGATATCTATTCAACTCTAGAAGGGGTGCTCCTTAAGAAACATCTTCATCAGAAGCACCCACCATAGAGTTAAATTACACTGCACATGAAAGCTTCATACATGATCCATTGAATATACATCAAAGCGTTTGAAAGGTTCATGAATTAAAATCTACACTGATAAATTTACAAGATATACATACAAGCTATACAAAATAGCACCAACCTATCACTAGTTTGTTACATAACTCTTTTAACAAGTTTACTGCTTCTCCGTTATCATGTCATCTCCACAAATCAGTAGTTCTTCAAATTCAAGCTCCAGCTGCACAAAGCAAATCTAAAATTCAGTAAACAAGTGAAATCAAATCATATCAACAAAATTCGCACATATAAGTCACCTGTGCTTGATTATGTGCCAGCTTCATCCTTCTGTACTCTTCTTGTGCCTTCTTAGAACGGAACATGGCTTGTACACGCACGACAGACCTCTCAACACGTTCTTCAGCTTGTTTCCTACTAGTCCTAAAGAAGTCCTCCTCTATGTCGCTTCCCTGTGTCTCATCTTTCATTTCTTGGTCAGGATTGACCTGGAGACCACGGAAACCTTTTCTCTTCAAACGCCAACGCAGGATTACTTTCTCAAGCACTCCAACAGACCAAATAATTTTGCGATATTGCTTCCTGGCTTGAAATCCCCTGAAAGCAGCCTGCATTGGAATACATGCAATTAATCTTCCTCCTCAGTGTAAACTATAATAAGACGCAACGTAGAAGGAAAATAATCAACCGGTCAAATGTGCTCAAGTCCTTGGATGAGAATACCCTCATGACTTGTTGAACAAGTCATGTTAATAAACAATCAATTTTCATGGAGGAAGAGCAGCTCATACCTGAATTCTAATAACCTGGCGTTTCATGTGGAGAAATTCTCTTCTCAACTTAAATGTACGGTATCTATATTGGATTCGAGCAGCGGCTGCCATCGTTTTCCTTGTCTCATAGTTGCGGAAAGCATGCTGGATCTTCATTGCTGCCACTATTTGGCGTTCTTGATCCTCTGGACTTAAAGATTCAATTTTCATAGATCGCAATTTTAGAGAGTGCTCCCTAAATGCAGATTGTATCCGTGCTGCTGCCTCAGCTGCAGTGCGGTAAGATGCCAGTGTCTCCTTGAGATAGAGTTGGTCCTCGGTAAGGTTCTCAGTGTTTCCTATATCCACTGTGGTGGTTTCCAGTGGGCCACTGATATTTCCGGCTAGGTTCATGTCATTGACTTGCTCGACCAGAGACTTTTCTGAAAGATAAGCCGCTAACCCATCATAGCCCTTAATATAAGCAAGATCAGCAGCAGTACATCCACCAGGATTTTGGGGAGTTGGATCTGTGACCAAATTTGGCTTTGCCCCAAAAGACAAAAGAGTTCCAACCATTTTCTCCCTGCAGACACAATTACAAAATGGAATAAACAATGAAAAGTTCATTGACTTTCATCATTCATCAATAGATTATAACAAAATAATTGAAAACGAAAACAATGAAGCCATTTAGGTAAAATGCAGTTGCCGACTCACAGATGAGCTGATACTTAAATCAAGTAGGGTTTGTGTATCAAACCTTCCATAATATGCTGCCCAGTGTAGAGCTGTCCATCCAAATTTGTCACGGAAATCAAGAGACAAGCCGGACCATGAAAATAAAGAAACAGCCCAAGTATATCCCAGAATTGCACACAAATGAATTACTCCTTGCCCTTGTTTATCATGTTCAGTAGTCTTAACACCTAAGCTGATTCGTTCCAAAAGCCATTCCTTTAATCTGTTTTTCAAAGCAATTTGAAACAAGTCATCTTTTGCTTGTGGAAATGGAATTGTATTTTCCTCAGTTGATTTCATCAGGTATTGCCAGCTTTTAGAAATAAAAGATGTTTTAAAGGCAAATTTCCTAGCCTCTTTCAGCGACTTGGGTGACACTTTACTAGAGAAAATATCAAGGCTCTTTTTTGTATCAAAAAGCAAATTAGTAAGCCTAATTTGAAGTCGAAATTCTTCCCAGTCGTATTTCTGTTCCATAAAAGCAGTAGGATTGTGCAATAGTGGTGTCCGATACTCAAAGTTAACAACTTGACTAATTGGTTTACGGCCATCAAAGCTCAAGTAGAGATTCACAAATCCAGGAGAATGCGGTGATACCCAGCATCGGTAGACTCCAAGCTGAACAGTTTCTACAGGAATACTTGCATCACTGCAGACACAATATAGATTGGACTTTGCAAGGTGTTGATAGTCATTATGAAATAAACCAGTTACAAGGATCTGCAAAAAGCAAAGGGACTCAGAGAGTTTAGTCATAACTGTGCTACACATGATAACACATTGAAAATGCCATTTTTAACAATACTCCTCACGGAGACCCAGATTTCGCAAGCAAATATTATATAGCAGAGGCAAACCTTAGTTTTCTCGGTGGAAGAAGCCCATGTCGGGGACACATCAGTGATAGTAAATACTTGTTCAGGCAGAGAAGATAGCTGATTACCAGCCACCAGTGATGAATATTGCCCCTGAACCGACGAAGAAATTGAGGATTCAAGAGCTGACTCAACAGAACAAGGTGGCGAATCAGATATCATATTGTTTATCCACATTCCAAAGCTGTCCTGACTTTGCAAGCTTGGATTTACCAAAGTGTTCGAGGAATCAACACCAGCTAAAGAGATAGGAGAAGTCCTCTGAAAATCAACACTATCTGGAATACTGTAAGGAACACTATTGCTCTCAACAATTGGCTGAGCTAACTTACTGAAAGAATGAATTTCTGGAACCAAATTGCTTGCTACCTGGTAGAAAAACAAGAGGAAATAAATGAGCAACACAATTTAATCTATACCAACAAAAAAGTTATGTACTTTTACTATCTATTTACAAATATATAATATATGAAACCAGGTTCTCCAGCCTCCATAAAATAGTTGTAATACTTAGTCCAACATAAACAAGGGCCTGCGTGCACAGTTGGGGGGGAGGGGAGGGAAGAACACCAAACAACCATGCCTTCGTCATTGTTGATAATTTCAAAAATTATGAAGGAAAACCAATTTTGAACTCACTGATACTAATAGATAAAATTCAGCAGTGAGACATTATACATGCAAAAGGCCCAAGCATCTACGAAATTATGTCAATCAAATTCAATAAAGCCCTTCCTTTTACAAAGATTCTATGAAGAGGATGACTGATACGAAAGATGAATTTAAAAGCAGTAATAATAGCCCAGATTCTTGTAGTTTTTGTGCAGCTTTTTTGCTGCATTCTTGAATATTTCATTTTGTTCGTTCCTTTTATTTTAAGAGCATATTTCATCCTTTTGTTAATGGTGATTCACTTCCTTTTTTAAAAGAAAATATATCATCTTACATTGCCAGAGCTCCCTTTCAGAAAACTTTGGTTTTGTTGATTAAAGGATTGAACATTTCCTGCAAAAAGATAAATTTGATGTAATAGAGTCACAAGATTTTTTCCGAACAAGTAATAGAGCACAAACAATTACCACTAGTGGCTATTGTAGAGGTGTTGTCGTTTGAAAGCACGAGGTCATCCCATTCAAGTGTATTAAGCTCATGAAGCTTCATTTCATGACTCTCAACCGTCAAATTGTCATTAAATCCTGTTTATAAAAGGAATGAAAACATAATACCTAGTCAAGGGAAGAAAAACTACATAAACCAAGATGGCAGCACTGGTACATAGCAGCATAAACTAAAAGTAACACAAATGGTGGTAGTGGGAGGAATAAAAATGTTTGATGACTAAAGACATATGTGCATTGCATGTGCTCTTCCAATAAATTTCCTTCTATATTTTTCCACTAAAAACCCTTAACATCTGCATTTAAAAGGTCTCCGGCTTCAAAGAAATGTAATAAAAGTTGTTCATATTGATAACCTGAAGAGTATGAATTGTATTTCTTACCACTGGCATAAGCAGTGTTGGTCCCTGAGTCTAATTCTTCTGATAACCATGGTTGGTCAGAGGCTGAACTAGAATGAGAATTTACAGGTGTGACAGGAGAAACTTGTGACTGTATGATAAAATGTTAATTATATTCATTAACCAGATCAAGGGGTATAGCATGTGACACATTAAGCATTAGTGTGTGAGACTTTCTCTTTCTCTTATAAACATAGGATGCGTTTGAATAAGACTCTTCTTTTAAAAGCATCCTTTTTTAGTTAAACTTTTACAGAAAAATAGATTCAGAAAGAGGACAAATCAAGAAGGAAAATGATTTACACAACCTCTTGTGTTTCACGGTAATGAACAAGGACTATGTGCTCCAGCCTCCTGAAATGAAAATAAATATAATTGTAAGACAACTCTATGTGCTTCTATTCAAGTTTAATTGAAAAATAATATGCAAGAAAATACATAACCACCAATTCCTTTGCATATTGATTCACAGTTCAGAATATAGGCATGCATGACATATTGGATTTGGGGGCTTAAGTGATAAAGCTAAACATAGATATACATACTTATCAAGCAACCAATAACATCTACGAACAAGTCCTGGGTTATCTTGGCCATGTGCATAATATACGTGTATCCTTTCTTCGTTACCAACCTGAAAGATACAACGTTAAACAGAATGACCAAAAAGAATGTAAAAGATCAGATAATATGTGCATCATTCATTACTGAGTATATCTAGCATCAGAATTCAAGTGTAACAAAAAAGAAGTAAAGTTTGCACAAACTGAAGATTTAGAATGCAAAAAAGAATGTATTATATAGTCAAACACTACTTTATTAGTTAATTGCTACTCCTAAATCAAACACAAGATGATAAGAGATATCTGAACCAAGTAAATATCAAAATTTCCATCAAGAAAATATCATTCACGGAAGAAAGCACAACAAATGAATATTCATGAAAATGAGAATTCTCACTTTTAAGTGCTCATGTGCTTCTTTAACTGTTTTCCCATCATTTTTCTTCTTCCAGTTGTACCCATCTTTTCGAAAGTTCCTAAGCATTTTGCGGTCAAATAATATAATACGACCACCTGTTTATCAGCACAACAAGAAACATTATCACTAGTGGTTTGCATCCTATTCAAAATCATATACAATGTCTAATGTAGTTAAAACTTGTTACCTAAATGTAAAACAACTAAGTAAAATATCCTTATTTTGAAAGAGAGAAATACCAGAAATCAACTCTAGGGAGACTTTATGAACATGACAAATACACTAGAAGATGCATAAATGTGTCAATACATTAAACATCTTTTCTATTCACTACGAATTGCTTCAACAGGAATGAAGGGCCTAGAAGTCTACGAAAATTACAAATAAGCTGCAAATAACGACGTGGTATATTAAAATCTATTTACAAACAGAAAACTGATGCCGATAGATATAATATATGATTACTTTTGGGCTTATTCACTGGCTTGACATGGATAGTGAAATATTTGGAATTTGAGAGTATAGCATGAATCTCATTGGGACGAAGCCATCTGCTCTTTGCTTCCTCCATGGTGTTTTCAACATCCAGGTCTATTGAGAAAAACAAATCAAGAGAAATGATTAATAGGTTGACCGCTGGCACACAATCAAGAGAAATCATACACAATGAATATATGTGTTGTCAGTTAGTCAGTTGCTCAGCTTCCTTTCAATCCCATCTTACGATATACAAGTTCATACACGTAACTGCATTGAAACAAACATCAGAGCTAAGCCTTCATACCATTTCCTTTCATTAGTTACCTTCCAATATGGTATAGCCTAACAAAACTATAGCAGTATGCGAGTTTGACATCTGTTGGTAACACACAATGAGAATTTAATCGAGGTTCCAATATGCTGTATGAACACCTTGTGGAAATCATGAAGTTGACATATTCGGCTCATCGCCAAATGAGAAACTAACAAGTAACAGTCGCTCAATCTAGACATTTTTGACTTAAGAATACCACAAAAATTTCCCCCATATGGAAGAAAGTACATGGAATTCACAAAACTTTATTTTAGTGGAATTGACATAGTTCACTATAGAACACTATCACGTCTTTCGATTCATGAAACTAACCCCACATAGACAATGCTTTGTTATTTTAGGGTAAAAGAATACTATAGCATCAGTGTAAAACATTGAAAGAGTGCCCTTAATAGCAGAAACAACAGAAAATCTTTGGGAAGTTGCCAGAGTCCCCTTAATAATTTGTCAAAACATCAATGATTACTACTGACATAGTAAAAGATTTTGAACTCCAATAGGTATAAACAACCACCAGTACTTCCTAAACCATATTCCGTTGTTGCTTTCAAAAACACCATAAGAGTGAAGAGTCCACACTCCACAATACACAATTTCACACTTCCTTTATCCCCCTTTTGCCTCCACTCCTAGGTTGCACTGAAAATCACAAACTTCCACTTTCAGAAACCAAAGTCAGCTCAAACTTCAACCAAAAGGGGGGAATTTTCAAAATTGAAACTTGAGGAAGGTTTTGAGGGTCAAGTCAACCAAGTCATATGCATAATCCAAGTCCAAAAAAGAGTGATAGAGTGAAGAAGAATGCATTGAAGCAAGTACCTTGCAATGTGTGGAAGCCATGTATCTCTGAACCCACAAGTTGACCCGTTAAGCTTGGTTGCTGCGCCATCATCATTGAACATGAAGAAGAGCTGAAGAATTCAAACCTATGAGAAATTCTCCACTTTTGACAACACCTTTCTTCTTATTCTTCTTCTCAGCACAAGAAAAAACTCAACAATTGCATACCTTACAACCTTAGAAACAAGCAACAGAAGAAGAACAGAAGCTCAGACAACAATAACTCAAAAGTAGTGAACTAATAATATAAGATATTATCTATAAAGGAAGAAAAATGAGAAAAAAAAAAAGAAAAGTGGAAAATCAAAAGGGCAGTGAGAAAAAGCGAAAAAGTTGAGAAATTTACCCGACAGTGGAGAAGGGCCTGTAGTTGGGATTCCAAGAAAAGAGAAAGAATAGTCTCAGCTGAAACAATGACACACTGTTCTCTTTTGTTATCAACTACTATCATAACTAATTATTATTATTTAATATTATATTTATCATTTCCTAAAAACAAAAAAATAAAAAATTGAAAGCCATCTATTTTCTGCAAGGTTTTTCTTTGGGTCCTGGAATAATAATAATAATATAAAGGTTTTCCATTGGTTCGAAAGTCGAAACTTTCATTTTATTTAATATGTGAAAAAATCTTTAAAGATATTAATAATAATGAATTCTCGAAGACGTACTTCTTCATCATGGTCACATGGTGCCATGGCATTGGTGGGTAGAGATGTGCCTGTAGCTTTATAAAAGAATTCTTTCATATATTCGAAGATGAAAATCTTGTATTCCTCTATATGATGAATTGATGATCAATTAAATCTTTTTATTTTTCAATTTTGTTAATAAATTTAGAGACTATTATACTCTTATAATTGATAAATTTAGAATCAACAAGCTAATAAATAAAGATTATAGTAGGACACACCCATTAAATAAAGTAGATTGACACTGATGTCACATAAATAATACATTCATGATAGAATTTAGGGTTTACTTTGCTCACTTTCTTCCTTTTTGAGGTGGTTTTTTTTTTTTTACTAACGAACTCGTAATTTTTAAATAAGTACAAAAATACTATATTATTTAAGCTATAATTCGTTAATTTTTGAGAAGGTGTTAAAATATATAGTTGAATAAAAAAATTGTTGTATTTGGACGAGAGAAAAAAAATAAACAGAAAAAAAATATTGATGCTTTTGTTCTTATATTGTAAAATAATTTATTCGATCTATATATAATATTTAACTATCTAATAACAAAGAAAAATAAAAATTATTAATTGGTTATAAAATTAATATTTTTAATATGATTCAATAAGATCAATTTTAATAAAAATTATTAGCACTCTTAAGTATAAATTAATTTTTTAAATTAATTTAAATACATTTTTTAAACAAAAACAAGTTGCTAGAGAGTGCATTCTACATAAAAAGACTACAATAAATAAAAAGTTTACCTAAAGTTTGTCGTCAGAATACATATTAAAAATGATAATTAAAAAAGGTTTTATGGAAAATATAATATTATATTTTTTTGATATATTTAATATGAATTTATTAAAAAAATAAAATAATTTAATAATAATAATTTTAATATATATCTTAAAAACGCATATTTGCTCAAAATAGAAAGCCATTACATCACCGAGGTCCGATGAACAGCATCATTACTTCATAGCGTTAATAAAAATGTGGTTCTCGTTCAACATCAACGGGTTTTAAATGGTTTATCGTTGACTCAATATATATTTGAGAATTCAAGGGTACTTTTGATTTTTTTTTATATATTTTTTATTCATCGAATTTATAAGAAAAGTAAAGAATTGGATGTATATAAAAAAATAAATTTGCTGTTTTTATCAAAATTAAGTCGGTAGTCACCAAGTTACATATCTAACCACTTTTTTAAATTTTAGTGTATAATTAATTAATTAATTAACAATTATCCTCCACATATAAGTTATTTTTTTATACAAGTCTACACAATTAGTTATTTATATTCACACGTGCACGTTTTTCTTCGTGTCGTTACTGCACCTTCTTCTTCTTCTCTTTCGTTATCGTCGTCACCAACACCACATCCTCATCATTCTCCTCTTCTTCCTTCTTTTTCCATTAGAATTTCTTCTTCTCTTTCCTTTTCCTCCTTCTCCTCCATCATTAGTTATCTTGTTATAATTTTGTAGATGAATAATATTTCATTGTTGATAGTTTAAATTGAATGTAATATAAAAGTTCTGTATTGAAGAAAATATTTTTCTGTATTTACAGCAAATTTGGGTGTAACGCGAAGATATTTGAGTGTATTATTTAAGAATTTTCGGTCTATGTAGCTGATAAGTTCTGCATAATTCAAAACTCTTCTTCTCCCCTCCTCATCTTCTGCTACTTCTTCTTCTTTTTCATCATCATCATCATCATATTCTTTTTTTTCTTGTTTTATCTTCTCAAGTTTCTTCTTGTTTTACTATTTTAACAAAAATAAAAACAAAAAATCAAACAAAGAAGAAGAAGAAACACATAATGCTGCAAAATTACTTGCAAGATGATGAACTTACATTCATTCACCTAAAAGAAAGAAAGAAATAAGGGAAAAAAGAAGAAGAAAAAATGCAGCATTAGAGAAAATATTTTTCTGTATTTGCATCAAATTTGGGTGTAACACAAAGATATCTGGGTGTAACACAAAAATATTTGAGTGTATTGTTTAAGAATTTTCGGTATATGTGTGTTGATAAGTTCTGCATAATTCAAAACTCTTCCTCTTCCTCCTCCTCATCTTCTGCTGCTTCTTCTTTTTTTCATCATCATCACCATCTTCTTTTTTTATTCATCTTTTCCTTTTTAATTTACCTTCTCAAGTTTCTTCTTCTTTTACTCTTTTAATAAGAATAAAAACAAAAAAATCAAACAAAGAAGAAAAAAACACATAATGCTGCAAAATTACTTAAAAAAGAATAAACTTATATTTATTTAACTAAAAGAAAGAAAGAAATAAGGAAAAAAAGAAGAAGAAAAAAATGCAGCATTAGAAGAAATATTTTTCTATATTTGCAGCAAATTTGGATGTAACACAAAGATATTTGGTTGTAACACGAAGATATTTGAGTGTATTGTTTAAGAACTTTTTGTGTATGTGTGTTGATAAGTTCTGCATAATTCAAAACTCTTCCTCTTTCTCCTCCTCATCTTCTGCTAGTTCTTGTTCTTCATCTTCTTATTTCATATTCTCATAATTTTTCTTGGGAGAAAAAAATCAAATAAAAATAAATACATAATGTTGCAAAATCAATAGAAAGAGGAGGAGACTAGGAGAGAAAAAAGTGCAGCAATAACAACAATAATTAAAAAAACACACGATAAAAATGAAATACGCAAAAAAAATGAGGAGGAGGAGGAAGAATGCGGGATACAAAGAGAAACAACATAATTTTACGCGCGCGTTATGTAAGTGACTTGTATGATTTATATGCCAAAAAAACTTATATATGTAGTAATACTCATTAATTAGTTAATTATTTAGACTCAAACTTATGCTAATGTGTAATAATATATATAATTTATACGACAACATATCTAAATCGCAGTCATTTTTTGACGATTATGAAGTGTAATTAAAACTTACAACTATAAATAGATCAAATTAATTTATGCATAATATTTTATAGACTAATTTTAACATTAACACAAAATATAATAATTTTTCCTCTCACTTCCTTCTCCTTTCTCTCCCGTTTCTAATCTTTCCATTTTTCCATCAACTAAACAATTAAATGACCTCTATAGCTCTTAAATAGTCTCTTTTGCACCTTAAATTGTGTATAACTATGATTAAATCAGAAACTAATTATTATTAAATTAATTTAGCTAGATCAATTTATCACAAAATTTATCATTTTTCAATCTTAAATAATTTCTTTTACTTTTTTTATCATAAATAATTTAGTTAAAAATAAATATATATCTTACCCTCAACATCTAGAACTTGTTTTAATTTTATCCTAAATATAAAAGTTTGGGGAGTTGTGATCCAAGAGAAAAGAGATGAGAGAGAGAGAGAAGAGAGAGATAGCTGTTATAGAGAGAATTAGAAAGAGGAAACGAAAGTCATAATTCAATAATAGTAAACCATACTTTACAGAGAAGAATAAAAAAGGTTTATATACACATAAAGCTAACAAACTTCTCTTTGCTTCTTTATATTTTATAACTAGCTTAGCTGAAGAGTCACTACTACTTGTAACTAAACTAATGTTTAACTTACGCAACAATAATACATCCTCTTACATCTCTCTGCAAGCTGAAGAGTGAATGTTCACTAGTCCAAGCTTGGAATATGCATCGCTAAAAGGTCCAAGAGCCAAAGTTTTAGTGAAAATATCAGTGGTTTGATTAGAGGAGGAGATGGGTAGGAGTTTGAGGATGCCAGCTTGAGCTTTTTCTTTTGTGATGTGATAATCGACTTCAATGTGTTTAGTGCATTCATGGAAGACCGGATTGGCTTCGATGTGGAGGGTGGATTGATTGTCGTAGTACAAGGTAAATAGCTTGGAATGGTCAATTATGAGGTCCTTAAGCAAGTACAAGAGCCACTGTCCTTCAACCGTGCCTAAAGCCATGGCCCGGTATTCAGCTTCCGAAGATGAGCGAGTCACCATAGCTTGCTTTTTGCTTTTCCATGAAAGAAGGGAGGTACCAAGATAGAAACATTGGTCAAAGACTGAGCATCATGTGTCTGAGCATGTTGCCCAGTCTAAGTTCGTGTAGCCAGAGAGTGAAAAATCAAAATTTGAACTGAAGAAAAGGCCAGCTACTAGAGATAACTTGAGATATATGAGAAGGTGCATGCTTGCTTTGAAGTGAGAATCAGTGGGACAATCGAGGTATTGGCTAAGCTTTCCAACTACGAAGGAGATGTCAGGTCTGGTATTTATTAGATAGATGAGTCGTCCAATGAGTTGTCGGTACTTGGATGTGTCTTCTAATCTTTTCCCTGAATCTTTGGTGATCTGAGTGTTATAACACATAAGAGTTGAAGCAGGTTTAGATTCTAACATGCCAAAATCCTTGAGGAGGTCGAGTGTGTATTTGCATTGATAAAGAAAGATGCTTTTGCTGTTACGACTGAGGCATGAGCATATTTTCTATCTTTTTCTAGTGAATTTGCATCTAATTTGTTGAGTTTAATTAAGAATTAATTATATTTTAGTCACTATGGATGCTGTTTTGAGTTTTGTGCAATACTGTTTATTTTAGGTAGCATTCAGCTAGATTTGATGGAGTTTCTGCAGCACAAGAATCAAAGGAGATGGCTGCGAGGAGCGACGCGCACGCATGCACGTGAATTGGAGCTTTCCAAGGCGACGCGTGCGCGTGACTGACGCGTACGCGTGAATTGAAGATATGCTCAGCAACGCGTCCGCGTAACCGACGCGTCCGCGTAACCGACGCGTCCGCGTGACTTGCAGAAAAGACCATCGACACGTACGCGTGACTGACGCGTACGCGTGACTGACGCGTACGCGTGACATGCGCCACGTGCAGAAAAATGCAGAAAAATGCTGGGGGGCGATTTCTGGGCTATTTTGACCCAGTTTCCAGCCCAGAAAACACAGATTAGAAGCTACATAATGGACAAATCAAGTGGTCCCCACCCATCAGCTGAAGACTTGTTAATTAATTTGAATTTAAATTCAAATCTTATTTTTAGGAAAAGATATTGTTTTTAATTTTAGATAATTAGATTTTAAATTTATTAGGATTAGTTATAAAAAGGGATCTGATGCCATCAGATTGGAACACAGTACATTTTATTAGAATCCTAGTTTTCTTCTCTGAACCATGAGTAATTAATCCTTCATTGTTAAGGTTAGGAGCTCTGTCTATGTGTATGGATTGATTCATTTGTTCTTTCTATTTTAATTTATGTTTTGGATTTATATTTAAGAATTGTTTTCGCTCTTTATTTTATGAATTTGGGTGGAACAGAAGTATGACCCTCTTTCTATTTGAGTTCTTGTAAAACTTGGAAAAGCTCTCTACTTGAACAACAGTTTGAAAATAATTTCTCCTAAATTTTAATTATCTGAATTTAATAGGATACGTAACATATAATCATTTTATTTCTTGGGTAATTAGAGTTTTTGTGGCATATAAACTAGAAATTGATTATCACCTTCTAATTGGAATTAATTGACCAAGGAATTGGCAGTTAATGAATTTTAGAGGAGACTAGAAAGATCTAAGGAATTAGGGTCTAGTCACATTTAGTTTGCCATAAATTAAATCCTACATAATTAAAATAGTTAGTAAGAAAAGTTAATCCAGAAAATAGATAACTCTGAAACTTTAACTGTTTTCTCCTTATTTTATTCCCAAGCCATTTATTTTACTATTTTAGTTTCTGTACGATTGTTTAATGCTCTTTGA
Source organism: Arachis hypogaea (assembly GCF_003086295.3). Classification (NCBI taxonomy): domain Eukaryota; kingdom Viridiplantae; phylum Streptophyta; class Magnoliopsida; order Fabales; family Fabaceae; genus Arachis; species Arachis hypogaea. The sequence continues at coordinate 14,429,088 of NC_092039.1, forward strand.
ACTTCCAAACATTATTTTCTGTTTGTCTAACTAATCCTATCAGATACTATTGTTGCTTAATCCATCAATTCTCATGGGATCGACCCTTACTCACGTAAGGTATTACTTGGTACGACCCGGTGCACTTGCCGGTTAGTAAGTGTGGGTTATAAATACCGCACCAAGTTTTTGGTGCCGTTGCCGGAAATTGATTGTGATTAACAACTATTAGTTGTTTGATTGTTTAGATTAGGCATTTTAATTTTAATTTTATTTAAAAAAATTGTTTTATTATTTTTCGAAAAAAAATAAAAGAAAAATTTTTTCTCCTTGTTTCGCGTTAGCAACCCCCCTCTCCTGTTTCGTTTTCTTTAATTCTTTTTCTTTTTTCTTTTATTATTTAAAAAATAAAAAATAAAAAAAATAAAAAAATAAAAAAACAAAAAATAAAAAAATAAAAACAAAAAAATAAAAAAATTTCTTAATTTTTGAAATTAAGTTTGGTGTTTCGTAATTAGTTTTATTTTAATTTTTCTTATTTTAATTCTTAGAATTCTGTTCTTTCTTCTTTGCTTTCCTGTTTACCACATGGTGTGTTTAATCCTTTTTTGTGTTTTGTGCTAAGGAAAAATAATGGAGAGAGATCATATGGGCTACTACTCACACCCGAGTAGTAATTCATATCATTATGAATGGGGGAACTACCCAAATTTTGGTTGGCAAGGTCAAAACCAAAGAAACTTTAGTGCTCCATGTTCCAACTATCAAGAACCACCATCTCCATATCCATACCAAGAACCACCACCTCTCTATCCATATCAAGAACCATCATCTTTCTACCCATATCAAGAGCCACTATCTACCTATTCATACTAAGAACCGTCCTTTTTTTACACCTATCAAGAACCATCATCTCCTTCTTATTCATATCAAGAGCCACCTCCTCCTTATTCATCTCAAACACCATCAGATCTTGAGCTTCTCATGAAAGAATTCTTACATGATATAAAGACGAGTGTCAAAAATATAGAGAAGCATGTGCAGTCAATTATTAAGTCACAGGAAGAGGAGTAAGCAAATTCCTTCCCAAGAGATACAATGCAAAATCCTATGGAAGAAAGTGAGCAAACCAATCAAAGGAGTTTATACTCCAATGAATTAGAGAACTTTCCACTCTCACATATGGAAGAAGAGGAAGATGCACAACCTCCCATTCCCTTGGTAAGCAATGAAGAAGAGATTGAATTAGAAGAAAGTTACCAAGAGGAAGAGGTTGAAATTAAGGAAGCTTGCAAAGAAGTGGAAGAATTCAAAGAAGAACACAAGGGAGTAGAGCTTGCAAGACCTCTTCCAAAGCCATCACCATCCAATACAACATTCAAGTGACTAAAATTCCTATCCTTAATCCTTACTTTCCCACTTGAATATGGGCTACTGGAGACGGATGGTCAACTTAGAGCTCTTTGTGGCATTAAGAGTAAGAGGAAGATGGTTAGTGGCAAGAGTTGTCAAGCAAGGTTCAATATGGTTGCATGCTCCAAATTAAAGTGCAAGGATTGGTGTAGAGCTCAATTGAATAGGTCTAGAAGGTTGTTTAGATGTCTCTATAAGAATTCAGATTGTTTGCCACCTGTAAGGTCCAGAACCTTTGAAAAGCCTTTTTATGATCAAGTCTCAAATCATATAGTTATTTATAGCCTTAATTTCAGAAATTGTTTTATTAAAGATAATTAAGGCAAGTTTTGATTTATTGAAATTGAGACGAGTTATGATCTTTATCCAATTTTATAATTATTGGGTTATTTTCTATATTTAAATTATAAAGTTGGCAGTTATGAAACAATATGGATTTTATATGATTTGGATTAAATAATTAATATTTTTAAATATTAATACTGCTACTTTGGAAAATAAAGGATTTAATTATATTATTTTTAGTTATTTGATTTTGGGTATTTTATTGAAAGTAATTTGTAAAAATAGAAGAGCAAATAGTATTTTTCCATATACTATTAGTGTTGGATTTACATTGGGTTCCAATTACTATGTTATTCCCAATTTTATGTGAAATTACCAAAATGCCCCTAACCCTAATTTTTGAAAATGAAACCCTAACCCTGAAACCCTAACCCATGACCCATGACCCGGTTTCCCCACAACTGCTGCAGCCCTCCCTTCTAACAGCAGCACACACACACACACACACACACACACACAAAGCTTCCTTTCTCTTTGAAAGAACGAAAAAGAAAGAAGAATGGGGGTAAGGGGAAGGGGCCGCGAAATAAGGGAGAAGGAGAGGAAGACTTGCGCCGGCATGCTAGTCTCACCGCCGCCATCGCGCCGCCGTCCTGCTCAATGCTGCCGTCCCATCTTGCCGCGTCGTCGTGCCACGCCTTGAGGGCTGTCACACAAGGGAAGAGAGAAGAGAACGTGCCACCGCGCCCTGCCGTCGACCCACGTCTCGCCGTCGCACCACCGTCCTCGTGCCACCGTCATTCGGTCCATCCGCGAGTCGCCGAGCCAGGCTGAGAGAAAGGGAGACGCGCGAAGGAGAGAATGGATCTGAGGCCGAGCTGAGGTCAAACCACCGCGTCGGAGTCCATCCGCGTCGCCGTTGTATGCGCCGTGACCTCCAGCCGCGCTGTTGCCAGTCGTGCTTACTCTGCCACTGTGAAGCCCAGCTGCTGTTGGGAACCTTGTCGCTGCTCATGGGGTGCGCCGGTAAGCCTCTGCCACAGAAAAACGTCACTGCTGCACCGGCCACCGCCGCAGGTGACGCTGTTGGAAAGGGGAGCTGCACCACTGTGTTTATGGCTGCCGGAGAAGTGGTTGTGGCTACCGGAACCACACCGGAGCTTCTGGCCATTTCTGCCACTTGACACCCCCACTGCCGTCGCCGAAAAACGCCTCTGCCGCCGTCGAGATCCAATGCTGGTAAGAATTTCGAATTTGGTTTTCGTTTCTTGTGAGATTCTAGAGTTTTATTGTTGCGGCATGTTGGTTTCAGTCACTGTTGCCAGAGTCGGGTCGCCGCAGCCGCTAGAGGCGGCTGCCGGGGACACCGCCCAACCGGTTCAGAGGGCACTGCGGTCCGGTTCAACCGTTCTTAGTTTCAATAAGTATCCCTATTTCGAGAGCTATGCGTTAGTGTTCTGTTCTGTTTAATAAAGTAATTGTAATGTTGATGGTTCTAGGAGTTAGAATCCGAGTTTACTTGTGGCGTTGAGGTTGTTTCTACTTTTGAGAAAGACACACAGAACCGGGGTTTTGATTGTCGATTTCGGGTTGAGGCAGAAAGGACACTGTGACGCGTTTAGGTTATGGATTTGCATTTTGAGGTAGGGGCGCTTTCCAAACACTATGTTTTATGTATTGGAATTATTACATATGGATACTGATGTGAGATATTGTGTATTTGGTGATTGTATCTGCCTTATGTATTATTTGATTGACTCAAATGATTATGGATGTTGATTTGGTTGAATTGTTGTGCGGCTTGTGAAATGTAATGTTTTGAAGTTGATTCTTTAAAGATTTGAAATCTGATTTTAATCCGCTGATGATTGATTTGGTTTGAGTTAATTGTTTTGATGATTTGAAAAGTCGAATGCACTTTTGAATTCAGCCTGGTTTACTTTAATTGACTTGGTTTTGGACAAATGATTTGTTACTGAACCATTTCTTTAAAGCTTTAGAAATGAGTTAAATCAGTTGATATTAATTTGATTTTAAAACGGTTTCCTTGAGATATGCCAATGAGGCGACTGTTGGATTTAACTTGATTTTGAATTGATTTTTGGATTCTGGACTGTTGAAAGGGATTGAGGAACAGTTTAGTTGGGACCCGAACCGGGTGGCAAAGTCCAAGTTTTAGGGGAGATGCTGCCGAAATTTCTATAAAATCCGAGGCTTTATTTGAAATGTTATTTGGGAAATTTTGAGTTTAATGCCTTTCCTATTTACTCGGAGGATTGTGAATTTAGGGCTTCTCTTATTATCTTTGCTTAGAACGATTATGAAAGCGATGAAGCTATGCTTTGAAAGAATTATTGAAAAAGGAGAATCATGATTTCTCCTTGTTTTCCAAGAAGAATAGTATGTTTTTGGGTACAAGTTATTCGGGAGAGAATTTTGCCTTAGGGTTGTTTTAAGAGGTAAAACGGGTTTATGTTTTTCTCTATTAAACATAAAGAGTGTCCATTGGAAGAGTTTTTGTGATTTTAAAAGGAATTGGATTTTGATTGATGAACCTCATTATTTTGACGTTTTGAATAAGATTCAGAGTACCCTTTGAACTCTAGTTTAACACAACAAAAAATAATTCTCTTAGCAGTTTGAAACGCTTCAAATTTAATTATGGAATTGAAGCTGGTTTTGTTTAAGTAAAGGAAATGGCTTTGAAAAGAGTAATTGATTACATGTCTCGGATTGGCTTAGATCCTATTTTATTACTCAATTCCAAAAGCGAATGTTTTAATGATATTAAATGAATTTGGTGGAATGAGTTATGTTATTCTCCCCTAAAGGCTTGAGACTCTGTCGAGAAACTTTTGTTATTAAATCCCCTTGTTAGATGGATGATTTTGAATGTTTCAAAATGAATCTTTAACTTACCATGGTTATAAAAGTTGTGGAAAGAGGATGCCGAGAGTGGCATTGTTTTTAAAAGGGGAACTTACTTTGAGTAAAAGTGGCTTATGAGCCTGAGATGATTTGAGAAACGAGATTTCTAAAGCCAAGGCTGAAAAGAGTTGAAACTTGATTTCAAAGTGAAATGGCTTGAGAAAAGTAATTTATGGCTTAAATGCCGATTTTGTGAATTTGATGATGTTGAATGATGGAAGTGCTGTTTTGTTATGGGTCGGAATGGCTTTGTACGATTATGAATATTGGCTGGTTCTGGATTGAACCGTGAGCCAGAATGGCTGTGTATGATATTGATTTATGGCTGATTGCCGAATGAGTTATGGGCCGTATGGCTGACTATGAATTATGAATTTAAGCTGGATGACTAAGATGGATGTTGATCCATGGCTGGGACTGAATGAATATATACTTAAGATACCTGGGTAGTAGCAAGGGTTGTGGTTCGTCCCACTTGCTCCAGGTCAGAGACTGTGACGCCTGGGTAGTAGTGGTAGTAGTGGTGATTCCACTCGTTCCAGGTTGAGCTTTTAAACACCCACCTGGGAAGTAGCCACATTAGTGGTTATTCCACTGGCTCTGGGTTGAGCGGGTAATAGCAATGGGGTTGTAGCTCAAACCTACTTGCTCTGCGAGGGGTGTTTCTGTCCATGGTTAGCTACCAGGACGTGTCGGGTTGGCTATATAACCGACAGATGATATCATCAGCCACTAGGGACATGCATGCATCATATGCATTTATGTGACATTGTTTGGGTGTGCATATTGTACTTGGTTTGCCTATGTGATTAACTGCTAATTGTTCTACTTGCAATAATTGTTTGTTTGTGCTTACATCTTCTTATTTGTGTTTGCTACTGGGATTCTGTTGGACTGTGGTGATTGGTTGATGGTTGGATTGTTTGGGCCTAGGGCCGTGGTTGGAATGAGATAAACCGATGGTTGATTTCGGTTTGTATTTTTGGTTTGGAATAAGATATGAAAGGCTATTTTGTTTTAGCATAGATAAACCGCTTTGAAAGGCTTTTGAGTTTTTGAGAATTGAATGGTTCCTCTTTCAGAAAAGATTTCCGACTTTACTTTTATTGTAAACTGTTATTTTTGAAAAGAGGCATAAGACGGTTATTAATCACTGGTGCGGTTATCTCCACGTATCCTATTACAGTAATTCCCAAAAACCCTCTATTGAGAACCCTTTCGAGGATGATGTTCTCACCCCTTACATTTTTCCCTTTTCAGGATATGGCGCAGAAGTTACGAAGGGTTTATTTAGTTGTTGTTGAGATACTTTGTATTGCTTTAGATTATTATTTATTGTACCCTCACTTTTATCTTGAGATGTTCTGTAAGAGGGTTAGGAATTGTATTGGGTAATATTTGTAGTATTATTTATATATATGTATGTATATGTATATGGTGTACTCTTGATGAGCTTTTGTAAGTTGTATGGTATCTATGGATGTACGTTATCAAACGAAAGTAATTTTTGGAGCGGTATTGCGGTTTAAAGTTTTAAACAGGCTCATATTTTAGTATTAAATAGTATAAGTGTTGTTGTAATGTCCGAGCTATCAGAGTTGCGCAGCCGGAAGTGTGAGCTTTGGTAGTTAGGGTGTTACATTATAGTATCAGAGCAGTCCTTCCTGTAGAGCCTGAGGATTGGACTGGCTATGCTTCAATTGCATACTCTGAACGTTTGTCATGTATTAGGTCTTGTCAAATGACGAGAATTAGAGCTTTATGCACATGACGGTCTATTGATTAACGCTGTTAGTCTTGCATTGCATAATTTCTGATATTAAGTTTGGCCGGCTTAATACTAGTGAATTATGTACATGAGAGCACTGATGGGTTATCATAGGCGATATACGAGTTTCGAGTAAAGCGAATCGCGGGTTTTGGGAACGTTGGAAACTATTTCTCGAGGCTATTCAGTTGTGTGTCTTGAATTCTATTCGAGTCGACCTATTCTTTCGTATCCTAACTTGAAGTTCTTGGTTACTAATCCTTTTGAAAAGTAGCTTGATTTTTCAACTTTATTCCTCTATTCATATGCAATCCTGTTTGAACTTAATTGCATATGCTTGGTTGAAATCCTTGTTGTATCTACCTTTCTCTGATTGAGTTCTTCTTGATTCATGTATCATTTGATATGACTTTGAACTTGTCCTTCTGCGCTGTGCATTTTAACTCCGGGTTCCGAGTCCATTAATAGAGAAATTATTGATTCAATTTTCCTCTTATTTAACAGTGATTGTAGCCAATTTTGAGATTTTTATGAAAATTGTTAAAAAGATATATACTTTTCTATAGGTGCAACTTTGAAGATTTCTTATATAGTTTAACAATTGTCTATTTCTAATACCTCGTGTGAGCTTTTACTGTATTATGGAACTGCACTTACTTTAAATACAAATTGACTTTCTAATAATTTTACTATAGTTCTAAGACACATTTTCATTTGATTATGTATTTGGATATTTTTCAAAATTTTGGAAAGAAGGAATTTTTCATTTCTATCCCGGTTGAGTTTCGTTTGATAAGCTTTACTTAACTTATTTTGAATTGAGTTTGATTTAGCATGCTATATGGTTTATGCCATTGTTGTTCTTTTGAGAATGTTGGACTCATAGCTTTCTATCTCCATGAACGTCATGTTTGACTTTGTTTTTAACTGACCTTTTACACCTTGTGAACGTTACTATTGATCTTGGTTTTTATTTTCTTGTGAATCTCATTCCTATATGAGTTAGTTTGATTCGTTTCAAAATGGTGCATCGTTTATCCTCTCATTGTCTTTACCAGAGTTTTAGTCAAAGATTTATCCTTGAGAAGTTACTAATGGTTGAGTTGTCTTTTCTATGACTTCTGTATTCTTTTGAATCAATTGAAAGCTTGTTTGATGTCTCATGCCTAGTGGATCTTGTTTGAACTACTTTGATTTAAGATCCTTTCTTGTATGACTTGACTCCTTTTCAAGTACATTCTAATCATCTTGAATATTATTGTGAGATGGTGATTTCAAGTATACTTTTGGAGTCTTGTTTTGAATTTTATAAAGTAGATTGAATTCTCTTTGAAGAAGCTCTAAATCGAACTTATTTTTTTTAGTTGCTTGGTTACAATTGAAACCATTGTTCAATCTTTGACAAAGTTGATTTAAATTGGGCATGCACTATTTTAAACGAAGTTTTGAAAGCTTTCTTGTTTATTGGAAACTGGTTTGTCTGTAATGCAACACTTAATTCCTTTACCAATTTATAGCAAACTTTTACCTCGGATTTCCTTTTCTAAATAGAGCTTAACTTTCTCTTTCGACTTCGCTAAGATTTTTATACACGCTTGTTTGAATATGGACTTTGGAGATTTTTGAACAAGCATTTGATTCTTCTTCCGAGTTTTATGATTGCTTTTGGTTAAGTTGTGCACCTAATTATTTTTCTAAAATATTTGAGGAGATAATTTAGCCTTTAGCCAAACTTGTGTGCACCTTGTTTTTAAAATTCTGCATGATCTGTTTCAACATAAAAATTGTATTACAGCAAAGCCACGTTATTGCTTTTGTTATTCTCTTGGAGAATGTTTGTTACTTAACTTTTCTTTTAAATTGCGAAGTAATTTTTCCGCAAGTTTTCGATTCTTTTATGAACAATGTATTCGGGAGTATTTCTAATCGTGCTCTTGAGTTCTGTGAGCTTTGTCTTGGGTCTGAGATATTCTTTTCTGTAGACCTCACACTTCTTCGATTCAACTTGGATTTGTTTTAAAATATTGCGTTGAATTTTCTTTTTATTGGTCCTGTTGGATTTCTTTGATATAAGGGTTATCTTTGAAGTTGTCAATCGATTAATTTCTAGCAAACTTCATTGGTTGAGTGTCTTTGTTACCTGGATTGGATGCATTTTCCCAAATCTATGAGTATTATTCTTGACATGTGTCTTTCCTTTCTGAATCTGGTACCCTTTTGAGTAGACTCGAGAATTGTTTTGATATCACGTGCGACTTGTAGACATAGTAATGCGATGCGTTAGTTCTCTAAGACGTGATATGTATATACAGAAACTGGAACGGTAGGTGTACCATGTTACGAGTTGTGGGTGTTTTGTCCCTTACAAACGAGTTTGTGGGTGTTAGGCATATGATTGGCTATGAGGTTGTAAAATGTTTGGTGGAGTTGGGAAAGTGAAGTTCTGAAGTGGGAACAAGATTCGTCAACGAATTATCCCGCTGTTTAAATACAAACATGCCTTGCAGCCTTTTACCACATTAATTACCACTTTACTTTGCGAACACCTATCTTGATTTGCACCCTATTTTGGCACCTCAAGTTTTTGTAAAGCCTTGAGATTACGTGACCTTGTGCATTGAGCCTATCTTGTAAAGTTTGCCTTGCAATCACATTCCTACCTTTGTATCCTTATGCATACGATAATCCAAGTATTTGAAAATCATACATATGTTTATATTTTGAGATATTTTTGCTTATTCCTTAAATGTGTTCAAGGGTGAACTGTTATGAGATTTCTTTCATTTTGTACCAATTTTCGAGGACGAAAATTTTTATAAGGTGGGTAGAATGTAAGGCCCAGAACCTTTGAAAAGCCTTTTTATGATCAAGTCTCAAATCATATAGTTATTTATAGCCTTAATTTCAGAAATTGTTTTATTAAAGATAATTAAGGCAAGTTTTGATTTATTGAAATTGAGACGAGTTATGATCTTTATCCAATTTTATAATTATTGGGTTATTTTCTATATTTAAATTATAAAGTTAGCAGTTATGAAACAATATAGATTTTATATGATTTGGATTAAATAATTAATATTTTTAAATATTAATACTGCTACTTTGGAAAATAAAGGATTTAATTATATTATTTTTGGTTATTTGATTTGGGTATTTTATTGAAAGTAATTTGTAAAAATAGAAGAGCAAATAGTATTTTTCCATATACTATTAGTGTTGGATTTACATTGGGTTCCAATTACTATATTATTCCCAATTTTATGTGAAATTACCAAAATGCCCCTAACCCTAATTTTTGAAAATAAAACCCTAACTCTGAAACCCTAACCCATGACCCATGACCTGGTTTCCCCACAACTGCTGCAGCCCTCCCTTCTAACAGCAGCACACACACACACACACACACAAAGCTTCTTTTCTCTCTGAAAGAACGAAAAAGAAAGAAGAATGGGGGTAAGGGGAAGGGGCCGCAGAATAAGGGAGAAGGAAAGGAAGACTCGCGCCGGCGTGCTAGTCTCACCACCACCATCGCGCCGCCGTCCTGCTCAACGCTGCCGTCCCATCTTGCCGCGTCGTCGTGCCACGCCTTGAGGGCTGTCACGCAAGGGAAGAGAGAAGAGAACGTGCCGCCGCGCCCTGCCGTCGACCCACGTCTTGCCGTCGCGCCACCGTCCCCGTGCCACCGTCATTCGGTTCATCCGTGAGTCGCCGAGCCAGGCTGAGAGAAAGGGAGACGCGCGAAGGAGAGAACGGATCTAAGGCCGAGCTGAGGTCCAACCACCGCGTCGGAGTCCATCCGCGTCGCCATCGTATGCACCGTGACCTCCAGCCGCACCGTTGCCAGTCGTGCTTACTCTGCCACCGTGAAGCCCAGCTGTTGTTGGGAACCTTGTCGCTGCTCATGGGGTGCGCCGGTAAGCCTCTGCTGCCGGAAAATGTCACTGCTGCACCGACCACCACCGCAGGTGACGCTGTTGGAAAGGGGAGCTGCACCTCTGTGTTTATGGCTGCCGGAGAAGTGGCTGTGGCTACCGGAACCACACCGGAGCTTCTGGCCGTTTCTGCCACTTGAGACCCCCGCTGCCGTTGCCGGAAAACGCCTCTGCCGCCGTCGAGATCCAATGCTAGTAAGGGTTTCGAATTTGGTTTTCGTTTCTTGTGAGATTCTGGAGTTTTATTGTTGCGGCATGTTGGTTTCAGTCACCGTTGCCAGAGTTGGGTCTCCGCAGCCGCTGGAGGTGGCTGTCGGGGACACCGCCCAACCGGTTCAGAGGGCACTGCGGTCCGGTTCAACCGTTCTTAGTTTCAGTAAGTATTCCTATTTCGAAAGCTCTGCGTTAGTGTTCTGTTCTATGTAATAAAGTAATTGTAATGTTGATGGTTCTAGGAGTTAGAATCCGAGTTTACTTGTGGCGTTGAGGTTGTTTCTACTTTTGAGAAAGACACGCGGAACCTGGGTTTTGATTGTCGATTTCGGGTTGAGGCAGAAAGGACACTGTGACGCGTTTGGGTTATGGATTTGCGTTTTGAGGTAGGGGCACTTTCCAAACACTATGTTTTATGTATTGGAATTATTACATATGGATACTGATGTGAGATATTATGTATTTGGTGATTGTATCTGCCTTATGTATTATTTAATTGACTCGAATGATTATGGATATTGATTTGGCTGAATTGTTGTGCGGCTTGTGAAATGTAATGTTTTGTAGTTGATTCTTTAAAGATTTGAAATCTGAGTTTAATCCGCTGATGATTGATTTGGTTTGAGTTAATTATTTTGATGATTTGAAAAGTCGAATGCACTTTTGAATTCAGCCTGGTTTACTTTAATTGACTTGGTTTCGGACAAATGATTTGTTATTGAACCGTTTCTTTAAAGCTTTAGAAATGAGTTAAATCAGTTGATATTGATTCGAGATATTCCAATGAGGCGACTGTTGGATTTAGCTTGATTTTGAATTGATTTTTGGATTCTGGACTGTTGAAAGGGATTGAGGAACGGTTTAGTTGGGACCCGAACCGGGTGGCAAAGTCCAAGTTTTAGGGAAGATGCTGCCGAAATTTCTATAAAATCCGAGGCTTTATTTGAAATGTTATTTGGGAAATTTTGAGTTTAATGCCTTTCCTATTTACTCGGAGGATTGTGAATTTAGTGCTTCTCTTATTATCTTTGCTTAGAACGATTATGAAAGCGATGAAGCTATGCTTTGAAAGAATTATTGAAAAAGGGGAATCATGATTTCTCCTTGTTTTCCAAGAAGAATAGTATGTTTTTGGGTACAAGTTATTCGGAAGAGAATTTTGCCTTGGGGCTGTTTTAAGAGGTAAAACGGGTTTATGTTTTTCTCTATTAAACATAAAGAGTGTCCATTGGAAGAGTTTTTGTGATTTTAAAAGGAATTGGATTTTGATTGATGAACCTCATTATTTTGACGTTTTGAATAAGATTCAGAGTACCCTTTGAACTCTAGTTTAACACAACAAAAAATAATTCTCTTAGCAGTTTGAAACGCTTCAAATTTAATTATGGAATTGAAGCTGGTTTTGTTTAAGTAAAGGAAATGGCTTTGAAAAGAGTAATTGATTACATGTCTCGGATTGGCTTAGATCCTATTTTATGACTCAATTCCGAAAGCCAATGTTTTAATGATTTTAAATGAATTTGGTGGAATGAGTTATGTTATTCTCCCCTAAAGGCTTGAGACTCTGTCGAGAAACTTTTGTTATTAAATCCCCTTGTTAGATGGATGATTTTGAATGTTTCAAAATGAATCTTTAACTTACCATGGTTATGGAAGTTGTGGAAAGAGGATGCCGAGAGTGGCATTGTTTTTAAAAGGGGAACTTACTTTGAGTAAAAGTGGCGTATGAGTCTGAGATGATTTGAGAAACGAGATTTCTAAAGCCAAGGCTGAAAAGAGTTGAAACTTGATTGCAAAGTGAAATGGCTTGAGAAAAGTAATTTATGGCTTAAATGCCGGTTTTATGAATTTGATGATGTTGAATGATGGAAGTGTTGTTTTGTTATGGGCCAGAATGGCTGTGTATGATTATGAATATTGGCTGGTTCTGGATTGAACCGTGAGCCGGAATGGCTGTGTATGATATTGATTTATGGCTGATTACCGAATGAGTTATGGGCTGTATGGCTGACTATGAATTATGAATTTAAGCCGGATGGCTGAGATGGATGTTGATCCTTAGCTGGGACTGAATGAATATATACTTAAGATACTTGGGTAGTAGCAAGGGTTGTGGTTCGTCCCACTTGCTCCAGGTCAGAGACTGTGACGCCTGTGTAGTAGCGGTAGTAGTGGTGGTTCCACTCGCTCCAGGTTGAGCTTTTAAACACCCACCTGGGAAGTAGCCACAGTAGTGGTTATTTCACTGGCTCTGGGTTGAGCGGGTAGTAGCAATGGGGTTGTAGCTCAAACCTACTTGCTCTGCAAGGGGTGTTTCTGTCCATGGTTAGCTACCAGGACGTGTCGGGTTGGCTATATAACCGACAGATGATATCATCAGCCACTAGGGACAGGCATGCATCATATGCATTTATGTGACATTGTTTGGGTGCGCATATTGTACTTGGTTTGCCTATGTGATTAACTGCTAATTGTTCTACTTGCAATAATTGTTTGTTTGTGCTTACATCTTCTTATTTGTGTTTGCTACTGGGATTCTGTTGGACTATGGTGATTGGTTGATGGTTGGATTGTTTGGGCCTAGGGCCGTGGTTGGAATGAGATGAACCGATGGTTGATTTCGGTTTGTATTTTTGGTTTGGAATAAGATATGAAAGGCTATTTTGTTTTAGCATAGATAAACCGCTTTGAAAGGCTTTTGAGTTTTTGAGAATTAAATGGTTCCTCTTTCAGAAAAGATTTCCGAGTTTACTTTTATTATAAACTGTTGTTTTTGAAAAGAGGCATAAGACAGTTATTAATCACTGGTGCGGTTATCTTCACATATCCTATTACAGTAATTCCCAAAAACCCTCTACTGAGAACCTTTTCGAGGATGATGTTCTCACCCCTTACATTTTTCCCTTTTCAGGATATGGTGCAGAAGTTACGAAGGGTTTATTTAGTTGTTGTTGAGATGTTTTGTATTGCTTTAGATTATTATTTATTGTACCCTCGCCTTTATCTTGAGATGTTCTGTAAGAGGGTTAGGAATTGTATTGGGTAATGTTTGTAGTATTATTTATATATATGTATGTATATATATGGTGTACTCTTGATGAGCTTTTGTAAGTTGTATGGTATCTATGGATGTATGTTATCGAACGAAAGTAATTTTTGGAGCGGTATTGCGGTTTAAAGTTTTAAACAGGCTTATATTTTAGTATTAAATAGTATAAGTGTTGTCGTAATGTCCGAGCTATCAGAGTTGCGCAGTCGGAAGCGTGAGCTTTGGTAGTTAGGGTGTTACACCACCCGGTGGGAACAATGGTGATCTACAAGAAGACGGGTGTAAAAGCAAGGTTTGGGACCCTGGAATTCATTCCCACAATCAACACTCTTAGGGCCTTGTCACTTGCTTCAACTTGCTCAAAGGCGTTAAGCGCCTAGTTTGGGATCCCGGTAGCCATTGGAATTACAAACATTGGTGGAAATTCCTGGATCAGTACGAGCACAAGCCACCATGACAAGGAGCTCACCACATGTCCAACTTAAGGACTTTAACTAAAAGTGCTTGGTGGGAGACTACCCACCGTGGTATGATCGTTCCTTTTCATTCTTAGTTATTGAGTTCTTACTAATTTTCTGATCATGCAGCTATTTTAGAACAGGAACCGGATAATAACAAATAAAAAAAGGAAAGAAGAGGAGCATATGACGCGCAAGCGTCGCTGACGCGTACGCGTCATATGCATGTGCGTGAAAAATAAATATGAACAGAGAGTTGCACGGGAGTGGCGCCAAAATGAAGCCTTTCGCACAAACAAAGCCCACGCGTGCGCATTATTCGTGATTTTGGCATGATGCGTACGCGTGACCTTGAATTTCAATGTAAATATGTGTCGAGCAGAGAGTTGTGCTGGCTTGGGGCTGGAAGCGTGCTAGAGGCATAAAATTTACTCACGCATACGCGTCCATGATGCGTGTACGTCATTTGCAGAAATGGTCATCCATGCGTGCGCGTGCATGACGCGCACGCATCGTATGAAATTATTGGTTCCCAACCCACGCGAATAGAGAGTTGTGCGTGCGCGCGGCTGGCTTCGCGCAAATCGCACAAAACCCATGGCACACGGACCCATGCCTGACGCTTACGCGTCATTAAGAAAATTCGGCGACCCACGCCTACGCGTGCTGCACGCGTATGCGTCGCCTACGCCGCACAACTCCACTAGTTCGCCGCCCAAGTTTTAATTTTCTTTTTCCCTCCCCCAATCCTAATTCTCTCTTGTTCTTTTATCCTTCTCTATTTTCATGATATTTGTCTCTGTCTATTTTTCAGTTCTTCTTTGCTTGAGGACAAGCAAACATTTAAGTTTGGTGTTGACGCTTCGCTTAAAGCTTTCTGTTTATTCCTATGGCACCCAAAGGGAGGCGAATCATCTTCACGGAGGAGCACAACCTGAAGAATAAAGCGACTGCTAGGATAACTAAGGTGGTTGAGTTCCTTTCATTTTTATTCCTCCCCTCTTTTTCTATGTTTCATTCTGGTTTTCTGCTATTTTGCTTTACTTGTTGCATGATTCTTTATTAGTTAGAATCCTAGGACTAGTTTAGCTTTTTTTTCTTAATTGCTTTAATTCTGAAAAGATATCTCATGTATTACTCACTGAACTTGAATTCAAATAAAAAATACAGAAGTGATGTATTGCATGAGAAATTGAGTTAATTTTAAAAGTAGTCTTATTTACTTAAATGTGATGGTATTAATTGTAATTCTGAATGCATGATATGAACAGTGCATATTTGAATTTGAATCAAGGGATGTTGATGTATAAGGAACATGAATTTAGAGAATTATTATGACTTCTCTGAAATAAACAAAAAAATTTAATCCTTGAAGCAAAAGAAACAGCAAAAGAAAAGAAAAAAATAAAAATAAATAAATAAAAATAAAAGCAAGGTCCAAGGCTCTGAGCATCAATGACTAGGGAGGTTAGACATGATTAAAAGCTCAAAGAGTTGTTTCCTGGTGCATGAAATTGTGATCATCAATGGCGCCATCAACATGGTACGCTCAATTGCAATCTCAACTCTTTATCACAACTTCGCACAACTAACCAGCAAGTGCACTGGGTCGTCCAAGTAATAAACCTTACGCAAGTAAGGGTCGATCCCACAGAGATTGTTGGTATGAAGCAAGCTATGGTCATCTTGTAAATCTCAGTCAGGAAGATTCAAATGGTTATGAATGATTTATGAATAAAGCATAAAATAAAGATAGAGATACTTATGTAATTCATTGGTGAGAATTTCAAATAAGCGTATGGAGATGCTTTGTCCCTTCCGTCTCTCTGCTTTCCTACTGTCTTCATCCAACCCTTCTTACTCATTTCCATAGCAAGCTGTATGTAGGGTTTCATCGTTGTCAATGGCTACCTCCCATCCTCTCAGTAAAAATGTTCAACACGCTCTGTCACAGCACGGCTATTCAGCTATCGGTTCTCGATCATGTCGGAATAGAATCCAATGATTCTTTTGCGTCTGTCACTAACGCCCCACAATCGTGAGTTTGAAGCTCGTCACAGTTATTCAATCCTTGAATCCTACTCAGAATACCACAGACAAGGTTTAGACCTTCCGGATTCTCTTGAATGCCGCCATCAATTCTAGCTTATACCACGAAGATTCCAATTAAGGGATCCAAGAGATATCCACTCAATCTAAGGTAGAACGGAGGTGGTTGTCTGGCACACATTCATAAGTGAGAATGATGATGAGTGTCACGGATCATCACATTCATCAAGTTAAGGAACAAGTGATATCTTAGAACAAGAATAAGCCGAATTGAATAGAAGAACAATAGTAATTGCATTAATACTCGAGGTACAGCAAAGCTCCACACCTTAATCTATGGTGTGTAGAAACTCCACCGTTGAAAATACATAAGAACAAGGTCTAGGCATGGCCGAATGGCCAGCCTCCCATAATCTAAGAACTAGACGTCCAAATATGATCTAGAGATCTAAAGTGATCAAAAGATTCAAAGATCTAAAGATGATAATACAATAGCAAAAGGTCCTACTTATAGAGAACTAGTAGCTTAGGATTTACAAAGATGAGTAAATGACATAAAAATCCACTTCCGGGCCCACTTGGTGTGTGCTTGGGCTGAGCATTAAAGAATTTTCATGTAGAGACTTCTCTTGGAGTTAAACGCTAGCTTTTGTGCCAGTTTGGACGTTTAACTCCCATTCTTGTGCCAGTTCCGGCGTTTAACGCCGGGCAGTTTTGAGCTGATTTGGAATGCCAGTTTGGGCCATCAAATCTCGGGCAAAGTATAGACTATTATACATTGCTGGAAAGCCCAGGATGTCTACTTTCCAACGCAGTTGAGAGCGCGCCAATTGGGCTTCTGTAGCTCCAAAAAATTCACTTCGAGTGTAGGGAGGTCAGAATCCAACAGCATCTGCAGTCCTTTTCAGCCTCTAAATCAGATTTTTGCTCAGGTCTCTCAATTTCAGCCAGAAAATACCTGAAATTACCGAAAAACACACAAACTCATAGTAAAATCCAGAAAAGTGAATTTTAACTCTAAACTAATAAAAATATAATAAAAACTAACTAAAACATACTAAAAACATACTAAAAACAATGCCAAAAAGCGTACAAATTATCCGCTCATCATTTCCCAAGTCATATGCTTGTGGTGTGATTGTTTTAAGTAATCCTTGAGATAAAACACTTAGAGTCGAACCAAGTACATTTAACAGAGTATGCCAAAGGCTTTGAGCATCACTGTTTGGGAGTAATTGAAAGAAAAATCAGGACTCAAAGAGAGTTCCCCAGTTAAGTGCTTGTGGTGTTTCTGTGTCAAGTAATTCTTGAGACAAAACATTTAAAGTCACGGCTAGGCTCAAGGTGCAAAGCACCAAAGAAAAATAAATTAAAGTAAATTTTGCTGTGTTCAAGGATTAAACTGAAATATAAAAGATAAGAGAATTCATAATATTATCCGAATTCTAATTCCAGATGACAGTGACATCCTTCTAATTTAAAGGAGAGTGAGATGCCAAACCTATTCAGGATTACAGTTATAAATCCCACTATAAAAAGAGACACGAGCTTAATCGAACTCTCATTCTCATGCAAATTCACATCCTAAGCTTATATTAGTTTTGGTTGCTTGAGGACAAGCAACAGTTTAAGTTTGGTGTTGTGATGCGTGAGCATCTTGTCTATCTTTTCCTAGTGAATTTGCATCTAATTTGTTGAGTTTAATTAAGAATTAATTATATTTTAGCCACTATGGATGCTATTTTGAGTTTTGTGCAATACTGTTTATTTTAGGTAGCATTCGGCTAGATTTGATGGAGTTTCTGCAGCACAAGAATCAAAGGAGATGGCTGCGAGGAGCGACACGCACGCGTGCCTGACGCGTGCGCGTGAATTGGAGCTTTCCACGGCGACGCGTGCGCGTGACTAACGCGTACGCGTGAATTGAAGATTTGCTCAACGACGCGTTCGCATAACCGATGCGTCCGCGTGACTTGCAGAAAAGACCATCAACGCGTACGCGTGACTGACGCGTACGCGTGACATGCGCCACATACAGAAAAATGCAGAAAAACACTGGGGGCAATTTTTGGGCTGTTTTGACCCAGTTTCCAGCCCAGAAAACACAGATTAGAAGCTACAGAATGGACAAATCAAGTGGTCCCCACCCATCAGCTGAAGACTTGTTAATTAATTTGAATTTAAATTCAAATCTTATTTTTAGGAAAAGATATTGTTTTTAATTTTAGATAATTAGATTTTAAATTTATTAGGATTAGTTATAAAAAGGGATCTGATGCCATCAGATTGGAACACAGTACATTTTATTAGAATCCTAGTTTTCTTCTCTGAACCATGAGTAATTAATCCTTCATTGTTAAGGTTAGGAGCTCTGTCTATGTGTATGGATTGATTCATTTGTTCTTTCTATTTTAATTTATGTTTTGGATTTATATTTAAGAATTGTTTTCGCTCTTTATTTTATGAATTTGGGTGGAACAGAAGTATGACCCTCTTTCTATTTGAGTTCTTGTAAAACTTGGAAAAGCTCTCTACTTGAACAACAGCTTGAAAATAATTTCTCCTAAATTTTAATTATCTGAATTTAATAGGATACGTAACATATAATCCTTTTATTTCTTGGGTAATTAGAGTTTTTGTGGCATATAAACTAGAAATTGATTATCACCTTCTAATTGGAATTAATTGACCAAGGAATTGGCAGTTAATGAATTTTAGAGGAGACTAGAAAGGTCTAAGGAATTAGGGTCTAGTCACATATAGTTTGCCATAAATTAAATCCTACATAATTAAAATAGTTAGTAAGAAAAGTTAATCCAGAAAATAGATAACTCTGAAACCTTAACTGTTTTCTCCATATTTTATTCCCAAGCCATTTATTTTACTATTTTAGTTTCAGTACGATTGTTTAATGCTCTTTGAACTTCCAAACACTATTTTCTGTTTGTCTAACTAATCCTATCAAACACTATTATTGCTTAATCCATCAATTCTCGTGGGATCGATCCTTACTCACGTAAGGTATTACTTGGTACGACCCGGTGCACTTGCCGGTTAGTAAGTGTGGGTTATAAATACCGCACCAACGACCTACATCCATTCAAAGAAAAAATTTCAGTTATCCCAAATCCTTGATGGTGAATTTTGCATCCAACAGTTCTTTGAGGGCATTGATTTCATTCATGTCATCACTATCCATAACTAAATCATCTACATACACAAGAACTACTGTGAATTTTTGATTTTGACACTTGGTGAAAAGAGAATGATCACTTTTGAACTGAATATAGCTTGCTACGAGAAGCACTGATTTTAGCTTAGAATTCCATTGTCTGCTGGCTTATTTGAGGCCATACAGAGACCTCTCAAGTTTGCACACGGTGTTGTTTGGAACCTTTAGACTTGGTGGTGCCCTCATGTATACATCTTCAGATAAATCTCTATGTAAGAATGCTATATTTATGTCTAGCTGTTGTAAATGCCAGTCCTTGACTACTACAAGTGCCAAGATCAATTGAAAAGTTATCATCTTTACGACTGGGCTAAATGTATCAAAATAATCAAAGCTAGCAGTTTGTGTAAACCCTTTTGCGACTAGTCTAGCTTTTTGCCTTTCTACACTACCATCAGCCTTATGTTTGATTTTAAACACCCACTTAAATCTTATGGCCTTTTTCCCAGCAGGAAGAGTAGTTAACGACCAGGTTCTATTTCTCTCAAGAGCCAGAAGTTCATCATTTATTGCCTTCCTCCAACAATCTTCCTTTACAACCTCATCATATGACTTGGGTTCCAAAGTTGCTGATATAGATAATGAAAAGTGCTTATGTGATTATGATAGTGCATCATAAAAGATGTAATTATCTATTGGATACCTACAAGATGAATTAATAGTGTTGGAGGAGAAGACATGCATACATTGATCATCCTTCAAGTGAAGGGGTGGTTTTCTTATTCTTTGAGATCTAATATTAATGTTGGCCGAGGGATATAATTGTGTGTGAGATATATTATTTGTGGTTGACGTGCTATGATTTGAAATATCTTGATTAAGTGTTTGTGTGTGATGTGTATTATTATGAGGTGCAGTAAGTATTGGTGGTAATGAGTGTTGTGGTGATTGAAAAGTGACGAGAGAATCTGAAGTGGTGTGAAAGTTCCCAAAGGGATCAAAGTCATTGCAAGAAAAAATTCTTTGTGATGGATTTATCATATTCATAGCAACACTTGGAATATTTGTGGCTGTTTGTGTTAAAGGAAAATAATTTCCATAAAAGAAAACGTTTCTAGAAATGAATAATTCTTTGGATTTTAAATCTATAAGGATGTACCCTTTTGTATGTTTCTTGTTTCTTGATGTGTAAGAATTTATGTCAGTCTATAATTTTTTAATAGAAAAAGAACTTTGTTGCAAGCATAGTCTAAACCAACAATGAATCCTCACATCAAAGTTTAGTTTTGGTTATCACAAGTTCAACCCAATAAAAATTAACCGAGAGTGTTACTCATGGGCCTTTCTCTTTAGAAATTACAATCGAATGCTCAATTATTGGTTATGAGATTCACGGGAGTGGGTTGATAAAAAGGTAAGAATTTAAATGATAATAAAATAAATCCAATAACTAAAGATGACAAATACTAAAGAGGTATTCATAGTAAGGATTGAGAATCAAAGTTTTCTATCCTAGTCATTAATCATAACACAATAATTACCAAGATTTAAGCCTATTACGTTATCTTCACATCGGAAGAAGATCAATTAGGCCTAGTTCATCCCAATCCATAAGTAGTGTCAATGGAAACAAGATTAACTAACAACTCTAGATCACCAATCTAAGTTAGGTATTAATGACTCAAGATTGCCAAGCTTCTCTTTCCAAGCCAAGAATGCTAAAAATCTACTCTAAAATCCAACCAAGCATTTTATTAAACACTTAGAAGGCATAAAAAGAAAACATATTAAATTACAATAATAATAAAATCTAAAGCTACCAAATGCAAGAAAATAATAATAACAACTCAATTAAGTAACAATAAATATAAAACCATCAAATTGTATTAAATGAAATTAAAAGTAACAAAGTTCATAAACATAAAAGTGACATAAAAGAAAAATTAACAAGATAAACTAAGGAAATTAAGGCAATAGAACAAGAAAAGGTAAAAGAAACTAGATGAAAATAAGAAATAAAACCTAAATCTAAGGAGATTAACCTAATTCTACCCTAATTCTAGAGAGAAGAGGGAGCTTCTCTCTCTAGAAAATGACCTAAAACATGATTCCTAAGCTACAATAATTGCTCCCCCATTGTTTCTTCTTGAGTTTGGCCTCAAATATTTTAGAATTGAGTTGGATTTGGGCCTTCATGAGCACAAAAATCACCTCCAACGTGTTTCTTTAAGTTGGTCACGTGCTGCTTGTCATGCGTATGCGTGGGTCACGCGTACGTAGAACTAGACAGATTACCAAATCCTTATTTCTTCATGAATTCTCCACTTTTACATGATTTTTCTTCATTCTAATCTAATCTTTTCCTCCTAAGCCTGAAATTACTTCATCAAACACATCAAGGCATCAAATGGAATTAAAGTGAATTAAATTTAGCAAATTAAGGGCCCAAAAATATGTTTTTACTCTTAAACACAAATTAGGAGAAATGCACAAAACCATATTATTTTATTGAATAAATATGAGATAAGTTGATAAAATCCACTAAATTCAACACAAGATAAACCCTAAAATTGAGGTTTATCAACCTCCCCACACTTAAACCAAGAATGTCCTCATGCTAAACCAAGAAAGATACAAGAAAGGGATATCAACATTTATTCAATGCAAGAAAACTATCTATATGCAGCCTATCTACATGCATGCAACTACTTGGTCAAAATAAATCAATCCCAAGAAAGCATGTATAAACACAGGGGTTAAAGCAATCACAATCAAATCAAATCGACAATTGAATTGAGTTATTGGAAAAAATTTAACAACTTGCAAGAAGGAGATAATAATCGATGGAAACATATAATTGAGCAATCGAACCCTTACCGAATGTGTATACACTTTAATCACTCAAGTGTTTAGGGTCAATCCACTCGATTCTTCTCTAATCATACTTTTTAAGATTTGTTTTTCATCTAACAATCAACAATTATTCAGTGCATGCATACAATTATCATGAGGACTTTTTACAAGGCTATAATGGGGCTAGAGTTAAGGTAAGGATATATATGGCTAAGTAAGCTTGAAATTTGCATCTTTAATTAGCCTAAACTCTGACCAAATACATATAACAACCTATGTAATTTCAACACAATATAATCTCACTTTTTCACCTACTCATACATTCTTTTCAATCACAACACATATGCATTATTATTATTACTTTCTTTTTTCTCTTTTTTTCTCTCTTTTTTTTCTTTTTATATTATTTTTTCTTTCATTCTCTTTTTTTTTTCAATAACATAATATATACAAAGAGATTAATGCATATAGTTCAACATTCAATGCATGAGTATGTATCTAACTTCCAAGATTTTTTATGAAAACTCAAAAATACACTTTTATCTTAACCAATATTTCCAAACTTTTTATACTTAAATGATACACACTCTCACTAGCCTAAGTTAATCAAAGATCCAAATTAAGGATATTTATTATTTTTCACTTAGGGGTAGTGATGTGCTAAAATTAAGAACAAAAGGAGATTAAAATAGGCTCAAAATTGGTTAACAAAGGTGGATAAAGGGTAAGGCCATTTGGGTAAGTGAGCTCAAATGAAATCAAGGTCTCAATCATATAAATGCATTCATACACAAAATAATGGACATAAAGAATCAAATAAATCAAAGATAGTAGTCATAGAGAGAGAATAACACACAAGAAGGAAAATAGTAGTTATATGATGCAACCACACAATTAGGCTAAAAAACTCACAAGTTTATGTGTTCTTAGCTCAAAAACATGTTCCACAATATATAATTCAAGCAAGTTCAATGAAAATTTTTTACTCAAATCAATTGGGGTGCCCTATAGATAAATTATTTGAAAAATTTCCTTATTTTGATTAAAAGAAAATCTTTACTCAAACCAAGAAAATACAACTCAAAAATCTAAAAGACATGGTAATAGAAGAAAAATAAATGAAATGTGAAAGTGTTTAGATTAGAAATTTTTACCCAAAAATCGGCCAACTAATCGGACGACCTCCCCATACTTAAAAGTTTGCACCGTCCTCGGTGCATTCAAAGATGAGCAAGTGGGGGTACGACGACTACACAGATTGCCATCTTCAGCTGGTGGATCAATCGGCTACTGCGTGTTCTTTCTTCCACTTCCCTTTTTTGCTTATGGTTATTCATCCTGAGAAAACAGGATAGTAAGATGAGTAAATGCAAAAGCAAGGAAGCATAGATTGTTGGAATGAGGTGATGATCACTAAAATGAAGTGAGTTAATAAGGTTGTGATATTGATGAAAATAGTGTGTGAATTCTAAATTGCCTGCGGTTTAGAACACACACACTAGCATTGAAAGCTATGTCACATTTACACAAAACAAGTATGCACTTCACTCATTCTAGTGTGCTTGCGATACTTTAAAGAAACTTGTAGGTTAAGACAAACAAACAAGTAATAAAGAAGCATGAAAGTACTCAAGTAAGAATCAAGTGATTGTGAAATAGATAATGAAATGGAAATTAGTTGATGTGCAAGAAAACTCAATGAACAAAAGAAACTATAGAAATCGCACATCAATCAATGACACATTTTGAAATTCGCAATACTTAATTGACATAAAGTGGGAGACACGAGTGCTATGCAACTTAGAAAAAAAGAGATATAATGTAAAATCAATCACATAGCAAGCATGGCCCGTATAACTTGAAAAGCACAAAAAGATGTCACTAGGTAAGCTTACGATCCAAATTCACAATCTAAATGCATCAATTTGGTGGTATAAATGAAAACCACAATAAGCAAGTATCACCTAACAACAAATGCATCAAATAAAAGCAATTACCTAATGATAGATAATGATGTCAAATTACATGGTGGCCAAAACATGTAATTTAGAAATCCAAAAACATTCTTGAAGGCATTTTTATTAGTACTTGGTATGCACTAGTATCAAACAAGCAAAACTTAATACCATGCAATAAATTACAACATCAATTACAATCCAACAATGAATATCAACAACAATGATGCTACAATAGCAATATGTTAGTAATCAGCAGCAATATCTCAGCAAAATCATCAAATCAAATCAATAATCCAACACTCATCCACTAAAACAGAAAATAAAACTAACTAACTAACTAAAGAAGATTATGGTGGATGGGGAATGATAGTGGTGGATGGTGGTTGGAAGAGGGAAGAAGAAAAGAGAAGAGAAAATAATAAAAAAATGGAGAGAATAGAAAAGAAGAAGAGTGTGTAAAACAGGGAAATGACGCGTACACGTAGGCCACGCGTACGCAGGATTGGGGAAAATAGAAGGCGACGTGTATACGTAGGTCATGCGTACGAGTGCGATGAATTTGTGCTAGACGCACACTTTTCACATGGTCCTGGCACAACTTTCTATTTAGACCGTGCGATGGCACAGTCCACGTGCGATCCTTGACACGGTCAGATTCTGGGGTGTCACGCATACGCGTGGGTCAAGCGTACGCGGGACAAGTATCTTTTTTTTTGTCAAAACAGGATTTAAACACAAATAAGGATTTCTAACCAACTATTTATATTTTAAAATAAACCAAACTCCAAATTACCAAACTCTTAAAATTCTAAAAACTATTTAAATATTCAACTATGCAATTCAAACAAAAATGCAATTCAAAACTAGTTTTTCAACTATTCTAACATACAACTTAAAACACAAATATAACCAAGCAAGCTAACATCTAGGGGTAATATATACAAGAGTGATATAAAGAAAGAAAATACCTAATAATGAAAACTCAATTTATTCAACAACTAGGTACAAAAGAAAAAAAGTGGAAAGAGTTTACCATAGTGAGATATCT
Organism: Arachis hypogaea; assembly: GCF_003086295.3. Classification (NCBI taxonomy): domain Eukaryota; kingdom Viridiplantae; phylum Streptophyta; class Magnoliopsida; order Fabales; family Fabaceae; genus Arachis; species Arachis hypogaea. The sequence goes on from NC_092039.1 coordinate 14,454,193, forward strand.
CCCATCTAGCACTTTTATTTATTATCCTTAAGTTGGACAATTGATGGGGTTGCCTTTGCTATGGTGGCTTATGTTTGAATTCTTTTTTGAATCCCAACCAATGTTTGCATATCCAATGTCCACCGGGATCCCAAATTATGTGCACAAAGCTTCCAAGCAAATTTAAGCAAGTGACAAGACCCCAAAGTTGTTGATTGTTGAAGTGAATTCCAGGGTTTCAAACCTTGTTTTTGTACCTATTTTCTTGTTGATTACCGTAATTAAATCTGGGTGACAAGACTTGTGAATTCTCATTTAAGCACTAAACTTTCCTAGATCCTCTCAATTGAGTACTACACTAAACTTTGAACTTAAACTTTGATGACTCAACTATAATAAACCTTGAATTGTGTTGCCACTCACTAACCAACTCTTCCTTATTTCTCACTCCACAAAAAGCTCTAAGTTGACCATCCGTTTTAAGCAAACCATATTTAAGCGGAATAAGAAAGCTTAGAGATATGAATTTTACCCACTTGAATGATGTAATGGATGATAGTGACTTAAAAGGGATGTTTCCAATGGTCTTACAAATTTTACTCTCTTATGCTCTTCTTTGATTACCTCCACCTCTTGACAAGCATCTTCCATTTTTACTTCTTGACAAGGTTCTTCATGTTCAATCACTTCCTTACCAACCTCTTCCAACTCTTCTCCATCCTTCATGTCACAACTCGGAGGTAATGTAGAACCTATCTCAACATCAACATCAATTTTGATGGAAGAAAACTCCTCAAACTCAAAATGATCATGCGTTGGTGTGGAATCATCATCAAGAGGAGGATTTGTTGCTTGCTCAACTTCTTCCAATTCTTCATTCACCATATGCTTTAAAGGTTGCGCACCCTCCTCAACATCAAATTCAAGCTTAACAGAAGAAAGTTCTACCACTTTGGAATCCACCTCACACTCAACTTCTCCTAGATCTTCAAACACTTCTTCCACTTTAATGACCTTAACTTCCTCCACTTGTTGCAAGACATACTCCATCTCCTTATTCTCAAGTTGAGATTCTAAAATCTCCTTCATGCTCCACTCTTCGGTTGATTCTCCACATTTATCCGTGGAAATGCTTTGTTTGTGGTATGAATCCTATGAGTCCAAGTTGGCTTTAATTTTGGCAAGGTTAGCCATGACAGCTTTGTGTCTCTTTTGGGCTTTCTCTTACTCCTTTTGAAATATGATTACTTGAAGAAGATCCATCACTTCCTTGAGACAATTCTTTGGCTCTTGTTCTACTTGGCTAACATAATTAGGATCATATTGCTCTAGGATAAATGGATATGGATATTCTTCCATAGAGGGTTATGATGGAAGGGAGAATTCATCATGTGGTTGAAAGTTTTCATATATGGGAGGTGGTTCATCTTGGTAAGGGTATGGAGGGGGTATATATAGAGGTGGTGGTTCTTAGGAGTATTGATGTTGGAATTGTGGTAGCTCTAGGTATGGTTCATATGGCTCATATGGCTGTTGGTATGGTGGATATGAATTAAGGTCATATGGAGGTGTTTCGTTGTATGAGGCTTGTGAGTATGATTGATAACAATGTTAAAGAGGAGGATCATAGGCATATGGCAGTTGTGGTTGATAACCATAAGGATGTCCACCATATCCATTGAATTGGTATGCACCATGGGATGGTTCATGCTCATAATGTGTCGGAGGAGGTTGTTGCAATGACATGTGACTCCTTCCTAACTTGATATCAATTCTCATAATGTGATCTCTCATTGAAGCTTTTATTTCCTACAACATGGTTGTAACCAAACTCATAGCTAAAAGGGTGAGAATTCATGGTAGCAAGAGAAAATAAAAACAAACACTAATAAGAAATAATGAAAACAAACTCCTAAACCAAAACTAGCAAACAAGCAAAAATCAAACTATTTACAATATTCACATATGAACAATAACTAATAACAAGCACACATTGTACTTCTCCGGCAACAGTACCAAAAACTTTATGAAAAAGAAATTATGTCGGTCTAGAATTTCTCAATAGAAAAAAAAATCGTTGCAAGTATAGTCTAAACTAACAATGGATCCTCACATTAAAGTTTAGTTTTGGTTGTCACAAGTTCAACCCAATAAAAGTTAACTGAGAGTATTACTCCTGGGTCGTTCTTCCTATGAATTACAATCAAATGCTCAACTATTGGTTATGAGATTCACGGGGGTGGATTGATAAAAAGGTAAGAATTTAAATGACAATAAAATAAATCAAATAACTAAATATAACAATACTAAAGAGGCATTCATAGCAAGGATTGAGAATCAAGATTTTCTATCCTTGTCATTAATCATAATACAATAATTACCAAAAGTTAAGCCTATTACGTTATCTTCACATCGGAAGAAGATCAATTAGGCCTAGTTAATTCCAATCCATAAGTAGTGTCAATGGAAACAAGATTAACTAACAACTCTAGATCACCAATCTAGGTTGGGTATTAATGACTCAAGATTGCCAAGCTTCTCTTTCCAAGCCAAGAATGCTAAAAATCTATTCTAAAACCCAACCAAGCATTTTATCAAACACTTGGAAGGCATAAAAAGAAAAATATATTAAATTGCAATAATAATAAAATCTAAAGCTACCAAATACAAAATAATAATAATAACAACTCAATTAAGCAACAATAAATATAAAACCATCAAATTGTATTAAATGAAATTAAAAGTAACAAGAGTTCATAAACATAAAAGTGACATAAAATAAAAATTAACAAGATAAACTAAGAAAATTAAGACAATAGAATAAGGAAAGGTACCAGAAACTAGATGAAAATAAGAAATAAAACATAAATTTAAGAGAGATTGACCTAATTCTACCCTAATTCTAGAGAGAAGAGGGAGATTCTCTCTCTAGAAAATGACCTAAAGCATGATTCCTAAGCTACACTAATTACTCCCCCCTTGTTTCTTCTTGAGTTTGGCCTTAAATACTTCAGAATTGAGTTGGATTTGGGCCTCAATGAGATCAGAAATTGCCCTCAGCGTGTTTCTTTAAGTTTGTCACGTGCTGCTTATCACGCGTATGCATCGCTTAACAAAATCTCTGGTCGCGCGTACGCCGAACTGGACAGATTACCAAATCCTTATTTCTTCATGAATTTTCCACTTTTACATGCTTTTTCTTCATTCATTCAATCCAATCTTTGCCTCCTAAGCCTGAAATCGGTTTATCAAACACATCAAGGCATCGAATGGAATTAAAGTAAATTAAATTTAGCAAATTATGGGCACAAAAAATATGTTTTTACTCTTAAGCACAGATTAGGCGAAATTCACAAAACCATGCTATTTCATTAAATAAATGTAAGATAAATTGATAAAATTCACTAAATTCGACACAAGATAAACCCTAAAATTAGGGTTTATCATATCCTAAAAAGATGCATTTTATGGCTCGACTGTCCAATTTCTTTTTGTTGGTAGCAAGGGTGCTTGCATAAGCAAGCCATTCAAAAACTTTTAAATTTTTGATATCAGAGACCTCACTATATAAAATGCTAAGGGGATATTGGTTTTCTAACTTAGTGCTAGGGACTCTATTCATCAGATGCACTGCATGATTTTTTGAAGGTGGCCAAAAAGTCTGTGGAAGTTTAGATTGAAAGATTAGACCTCTAGCAATATTTAAGATGTGTTGGTGTTTTCGCTTCACAACTCTATTTTGTTATGGAATTTCAACACACGATGTCTAATGAATTATGCCCTTAATTTATAAAAGGAGCTAAGGTTGAACTCTGGACTGTTATCTCAAACTACCTTAACTGTTTTGCTAAATTGATTTTTAATGAAAGCGATAAAATTTTTGATCAAATTGAAAACTTCAAATTTAAGTTTCAAAAAATAAACCCATGAAAACTTGCTTTTATCATCCACAATAGTTAAAAAATACCTAAATTCTTGTGTGGATTGAACAGAAATTGGATTTTTTATTTAAATAAATTAAATAAATATTTTATTTACTGAAATAAATAATTATAAAAATACGTCCTCTAATCTTATCTCGTTTATACTGTAAACGAGATAATTATGAATGTATCTCGTTTATACGGTAAAGGAGATATATAAAATTTCAAAAAAATACACATATCTCATTTACACTGTGTATTTAGAAATATAAAAATATAATTTTTGAAAATAATAAAAAATATTAATAATTTAAATTGGACCAAACTCTTAAAAATGGAACGTTTCAAATAATAGAAAAGATGGAAGGTTTCAAATAATAGAAAAGATAGGTAGTTTCAAAATAACAGAGGATATAGGCAGTTTTAACTAACTAAGTAACGGGCGACAAGATGTATCACGTAATTTGAAACTGTCCATTTAAAATCAATACATTATTTTCTTAGAAATTAACCCATTTAAACTAATAATAAAAAAGTTATGTTAATTTACTTCCTTTTTAAGTATATTTTATTAAAAACTTTAAGTTAAAATTTAGCTCCTAAATTAATTACGAAATATTTGTATATATTTATACATATAATAATTAAATTATCATAATAGAATAAAAGAAATTGTAATAAATATATATTTTCCATAGAATGGGTAGTACTTGGTTTTATTATTGGCATTGTAACGTATTATTGTAAAATTGGTTTTGTTTTATTATGAAAAAAAAGTAGGCATGACCGCACGAGGGAGATGTTGTGTGAAAAGCGGGAAGTGTGGTGAAGTGGTTGAGTTGAGCCACTTAGAAATTTACAATAAAACAGCAAAGCAGTTTTAGAAATTTGGATATAGTGCCTAAAAATTTGATCTATTTTTTATGTATTATTTTTTATTATTAATTTAAATAAGTTGGTTTTAAAGAAAATAATGTGTTGATTTTAAATGAACAGTTTTAAATTATGTGGTATGTATCGTCGCTCATTAATTAGTTAGTTAAAATCGCCTATCTCCTCTGTTATTTTGAAATTGTCTATCTTCTTTATTATTTGAAACCGCCTATCTTACCTATTATTTGAAACGTTCTATTTTTAAGAGTTTGGTCTAATTTAAATTATTAATATTTTTATTATTTTCAAAAATAATATTTTTATATTTATAAATACTCATATCTCATTTACACTGTAAAAAAGATATGCGTATTTTTTTAAATTCTATATATCTTGTTTACAGTATATACGAGATATATTCATAATTATCTCGTTTACACTGTAAATGAGATAAGAATATGGGACATATTTTTGTAATACTTTTTATAATTATTTATTTCAGTAAATAAAATATTTATTTATTTATTTATTTAAAAAATCCACAAAAATGGGCCCATATATCAAAATGAACTAAATCAAATGTATTATTGGATTTAGTATTGTTTACAGGAAATGGTAACTTCTTTTGTTTGAAAAAATGACAAATATCACATGATTTCTTGAATCCTGTACAATCTATGAATGAATAAATGGTATGCATTAACTGGAGTTTTTCTTTAGGAATGTGGCCTAATTTAGTATGCCATAGACTATCACTACTAATGCATTTATTCTTGTGACTTGTGTGTGCAGTGAGGGAGTTCTTAGTTGCATTGTGATTTGTGAGTGATGAGATTAGTGAGGCGCTAATTTGAACTTGAGACTTGATCTTGTTCATTCTTTGAAGGGATTTTCAATGTGTACAAGCCTCCTGCTTCCTTAGCTATGCCAAGCATCTTCCATGTACTCAAATCCTATATCTCACAACTTTTGTCACTAAAAGAGCATTTGCATTTTAAATTTTTAGTAATCTAGCTAACTGACAAGATATTGAAATTGAATGTGGCTATGTATAAAAAATTAGTTAGATATAAGTCCTTGGAAAAAGAAACGGTGCCAAAAATTGTTGTGATGGTGTGAGTGCCATAAGGTAATTTGACCAAGATTGGTTTTATGTAAGTGTAACTTGTGAATGTATTCAGGGAATGACACACATGATCGATTGCTCCAGAATCAAAGATTTAAGAGTCAGAGTAAAATGATTTAACTGAGAAAAGATGTGAGATGTGTGTACTCATATGTAGGGGTGAAAAAAGGTCAGGCGGCCTGTCAAGGGCTTGCAGCCTGGCCTATGTTTGGCCTGGCCTGTTATAAAATAGGTACAAGCCCAGGCTCTTTTAAAAGTCTTAATACATTAATAGGCCAGGCCCAGGCTCACTAATTAGCCTTATAGGCCTGTCAGGCCTGCCTAGGCCTATTAAAATATAATTAAATATATAAATAATTATTTATTATTAATAAAATTATGAGATATTTTAAATTTATTATATTTTATTATAAATATTTGTGTATATTTTAAATATGTTAAATGTTTAAAATTTTTTATAAATATTAAATATATGACATATTACATATAACTATTTTTATTAAAAAATAATTTTTTTAAATAATATTTTATTTTTGTAAAAAAAAAATTATCAGGCCTTTTAACAGGCTTCAGGCCAGGCCAGGCTGAATAACAGGCCAGGCCTAGTACTTTATAAAGAGCCTATAACAGGCTACAGGCCAAGCTCAAGCCAATCAACTGTATGACAGGCCAGGCCTGTTAAGAGCAAAGGCTGGCCTGGCCTGACCTGTTTCCACCCCTACTCATATGCAATGTGTGTGTAATTATACCTGACTCAGGGTGGTTAGTGTTGGCACCAAGAGGCTGCGAACTGTCTTATTGGATTAGCGCAAGTAATACTTGTTGTTGATATTGGGCAAAAGAGAAGCTAGTATTGTTTTCCTCTTCTTGTTGAGAGATGCCTTGAGTACCGCTATCACCACTCTCAGCAGTAGTCACATTCATAGCCACCGAGTTATGCTACTGTTGTTTCATGTGGGTGGGAGGGGGAGCCCATGCTTCCTATAGCATGTGTTAATTAAATGTCCACTCTTGTGACAATATGAGCATACATGAGTGAGGTTTTGGTCAATTCTCACACCTCTACCTCAACTCCTCCTTCCTCTGCCTCTGGGAGCAAAATTTGGATATCATATTATTGTAGCATTGTGAGTGACTTGAGTAGCAAGCACAACTTTAGATTCAAGAATGCCAGGAGTGGACAACTGTATTTGTTGTTGAGTGAGAAGGGCAAAAGCATCATTGATGCTTGGCAGAGGCTTCACTAGCATGATTTGCGATATGGCTGTCGCATATTGCTCGTTCAACCCTCTCAAGAAGCACATCATATATCAATCTTTCTTGTAGTTTTGAATAACACCAAGACCGCATGTACAAGAATAGTCACAATTGCAAGTTGGAATGGGACAATAACTATCAAGTTCTTTGTGAATTGCCTTTAATTTCGTGAAATAAGTCGTGGTGCTCAATTCACCTTGTTTGACTGAGAATAGTTCTTCTTCTAATTTTGCGATCCTGAAGATGTCTCCTTGCTAGTAGCGATGCCGTAAATCACGCCAAATATCCGCAACATTCTCATTCCAAATAATGCTGTGTAGGATTGCTTTACTGATCAACGCACTTAACCAAGACAACACATAAGTGTTGCGTTTTTCCCATGCAAGAAAGGTAGGATATGACTCTAACGGTTTTGGAATGCTGCCATCAACGAAACCAAATTTGTTCTTTCCTTTCAGAGCTAGAGTTATAGCGTGTTACCAAGAATTGCAGTTTTGAGGAGTGAGAACTACATTGATGATGGAATTGAAAGATCAAAACTCACATTTGTTGATGCTCGTGGTATCTGGACTTGAAGATTGAAAATTTGAGAGAGTAATCGAACTAAATTCTGAAGATCGGAGGCTGAGGACCTGAATTTGGATCGTCATTATCAGATCCTAGGTTCACCAAGCGTGTAGTTTCTGGATTGTGTGCCATTGATGAAGTTTCTTCCCTTGGTCTCATTGATTGGAACTGCAATTCGGAGTTGATTTGAAGAAGAGAAGTAGGCAAGCTCTCATCAAATCTTATGGTGTGAGTTCAAGAGAAAAAAAATCAATAAAAGGAGAAAAAATTGATAAGAGAAGCCAAGAATCCTGAAGATTCAGAAGAATAGAGTTGAGTCACAAGATGCTCACCGCACCATGTGAAAGTTCAGGGAGTTATGACTCAAGAGAAAAGGGATGAGGGAGAGAGAAAAGAGAAAGATGGCAAACACAGAAAGAATAAAGAAGAAGAAACAAAAGTCACAATTCAATAATAGTGAACCACACTTTACATAGAAGAGTAAAAAAGTTTACATACACATAAAGCTAACTAACTTCTATTTACTTCTTTATATTTTATAACTAGCTTAGCTGATGCTTCACTACTACTTATAACTAAACTAATGTTTAATTTGCGCAACAATAATACATCCTCCTACACTAACCTTTTTTTAATCATTAAGCTTACTCGATCCAAATGTGGGGAGTTTAGTAAATTCCAACACTATTATATAGTAATATAGTTTCTAAAAACACCATTTTGCTATAGCTCCTAAAAGCACACCTGGACATATTATGCAGTAATATATTATTACACATGATAAATCTTTAAACTTTGTAGAATATGTGTATTATTACAGCCTACCAACACAATTCTTATGTTAGCAAAAGAAATCAACCTCTGAATCTCTTTATAGAATTAACTTGAGTATGTTTTCTATAGGTTTCGCTAGGTAGACAATGAAAAATCTAAACAACGTGAACAATGGGCTAGAAATTTGGCTCAATAAAATTTATAAAAAAACACTTCACCCAAATTATCTAATAAAAAAATCTCATTCAATAATTCAAAAATTTTAATCATTCATTATACCCTAATTTACCAAAGCACCAACTTTTTCCCCAAATCTTCTGCCGTCGCCGCTGGCTCCTTCTCCTCGTTGCTGCTTGGCTGGCCACATACAGTCACTGGCGTCGCTCGCTCATAGTGAAAATAACCATCCACTTAAGGATAAAAATAATCGTCCGCATACCTAATAAATTGAACATCTAACATATTTTAATTATATATAACTAAACCCTAACCAGTCAAATAACCATCCTCATCAGAATTAAAACAACAGAACTTGAACTCAGGGAGGCGACAAACGAAAGGACGGAACTCATCAATGCAACCAAGAGAGAAAAAGTGGAATGGGGATGGTAGAGAGTGGGTGGCTGAACTTGAGGGCATGTTGTTGGCTGGCAAGCTGGAGGTTGCCGTTGACGAAGACAAGCATGCTGCTGGCGGCAGAGGAGGGTTGGCAGTCAACGGTGGTGATGGAGTGAAGGCACTGGTTGAAAGGTAGAGAGAGGTGAGCTTGGCGACAATGTTCTGGGCGCCTTGGATCTTCTATCCTTCGATGGTGAGCATTGAGCCATCCTGGTAGAGGTTCACCAGTCCAGTGCAGTTGTTATCGAACGTAGTGTAGTAGTGTTCAACTAGCGGTTGGAGAGAAGTTGGCACGACGGTGAAGGGCAACAGTAGGGCAAAGGCAGTGGTGTTCTGCGTCTCCCAGGCTATGTAACGGCGGTGGTGTTCTGCGTCTCCCCGGCTATGTCCGGCAATGACAGTGACATTGTTCGTAGACGTGAGAGGGAAGAACGATGATTATGGTAGAATTAAGAGTAATCGTCCATAGTGTGAATATGTTTAAATACTAATCCTAATTTTTCAAATTTTGAAATCTGTTATTAATTATTTAATTAATTAAAAATCTGAATATTAAGTTTAATTATACCTTCCTTTTTTAAATCGCTGTTCACATTGTTCTAATATGTATTGTTTACTTATATTTGTCCGTTTCCTATTTACTATGTCAACTATTCTTACCAATTAATGAGAAGATAATATGAGTTATGGAATAAGGTTGACCAAATGTGTAAGATAAAGTTGGTTACCATACGGGGAAAACAAACATTAAAAAAATGTTAATATATAGCGATATATATGATTTTTTATTTAAATAAAGAATTATTATTTACCGATTTAAAAATAGTTACAAAAATATATTATTTTGTGTATTTAATTGTATTTTTGCAGTTAAAAAATATAAAAAAAAATTTGTATTAAGAATCTGCAAAAATAATTTTTTTTTTACTTATTTTACACTTTATCCCAGCAAAAATAAAGAATAAAATATTATCAAGTCAACATAAAAGAAAGAAAAAAAATATTTCTCATTTTCTCCTAACAACGTAACCCATTCATAATAACTTCTTTCAAACTCTCATTCTCTCCTAATAATTTCTTTCATATTCTCATTTCCTCTTAATAAATACAAAAGAAGAATAAGTAAAGTATTAATATTTTTAATGAAAAAATAAAAAATTGGTTAATATTAGTTTAAATACAAAATAATAAATACATATTAGTCATTTAACAATTTTTAATAAATAAATATTAAAAATTTAAATTATTATTATAAAAAAATAAATCTTTTAAAAAAGTGTTAATCAATTATTGATACTACTATAATAAAAAAATGTTCCTATTTAATTTCATAGTGCCAAAATCTAAATAAATTGATATTTTTATAATGTGAAAATCTAAATCACTACAAGAGAGCTGTTGCTTACTGGCGGTTTTTTTTATGATTAGCGGTGGTTTTAAACCGCTGCAAAATTAAAGGCCGGCGGCTCATTGAACCGTCTTGTTTATGGGCGCGGAAATTAGGTTTGGTGGTGATTATTAGCAACTGCCGCTAAATCATTATTTTCTGGCAATCGTTCAGAAAACCGCCGCAAAATACAGGTGACACGATTTTTAGCATGTTTACCGGCGATTTTAAAACCGCCGCTATTTACTTTGTTTTCAAGTTGACGCATGTTTTGCGGCGGCGTTAAAACCGCTGCAAAATAAAACTAACGATTTTGAGCATAGTTATCGCTGGTTACAAACCGCCGCAATCTCGGACAGATTTTTCAAATTTTGAGACATTTTTCGACGGTTTAAAACCGCCGGTAAATTAAGATTTTTTAAAAAAAAGGAAATTTGTGTTTTTTCTAAAAAGATCGCATAATTTTTTTAAAATATTATAGAACTACTTTTTCTTTTTATATTTTTTTATTATTTTAAGAGTTAATATTTTTAACCTTAGAATCTAAACTTATAGCAAAAACAAAATTATCTGCAAAATAAAATAATATATTCATGAAAATATCAAGAAAATGAATCTCTTGCAAAGAGTTGCATAGTCTAATTCAAAAAATGTCTGCTCCAATGCAAAATATCTTCAATCCTAATATATTATTTTTCACTCTATCGTTCCACAGAACTCATCCTTGCAACGATATCTGGTGGCAGCTCCTCACCCTGCCGTTGAAAATAGAGCGCACATTGCTTCTACTTGTCTAAAGCTTATTGGAAGTGATGTAACATACATAAATATGTTAACATACATCATGAACAAATACAAGATATTAAATAAGAATTTTTCAAAAAAAAAGTAATTACCTAACTTCCAATTCCCGATCATCCAATATGGCAGAAATTAATTCAACAATCACCAGAAATTAATTTGCTTTGTTCTATACAACTTATAATAAATAAGTAGCAATCAACAGAAATTAACTCAGCAAATCCAGATTTCATTGATTTATATATGCATTAAAAATTTGAAAAGATCATCAATAAGAAATGGAGGGAATAAATAAATCCATCCAATGAATTGCATAGAGTACAAGACGAATGATATAGTTACATCCTACAGAAAAGAAAATCTCACCTGCTTATTTTTAGTTTTAGCAAAAGATTAAACAATGCCAAACAAGGTGTAATCTCGTAGAAGCCTACTTTTTCACTTTTCTTCTTAAAACTCTCAAAAATCTAAACCCTCTTAACACATTATTCTTCCTCTCCGCCTACCTTTTTCTTACATTTTCTTTTTTGCCTACTATCTATCACTCAAAATTAGGCTAGTTCAGGCAGGTTAATAGGTTACCATATACCAAAATGAAAATTTCCTATTCCTTAATACGTTTAGTGTAATAATATTCCCATAACCAATGCAAGAGACTATAAGTAAATAAATCCTACTGATTTAGTGAATTTCAATAAGCTAAGAAAAATAACAAAGTTATCTAACTTCTCAATCAGCACATCAGTTAGAGAAAACACAAACCCTAAGAGAAAGGGCCATAAACACAAGCCTATCTCATGAATGAAAGATCAAATAAACACCTTTCGAAACAATTAATAAGGAGTCATCAAAATAAACCCTATTATCAAAATCCTGACTAATACTGCTCAAGGCCATTAGAAAACCAACCCGCTTGACTACACTGGACCAACCTAATTCGATACCACTAACTCAGGTGAATGAACTCATCCAGTACCAAAATAGGTCATCGATTTCTTATTGCCCTTTTAGAAGTAGGCAAAAAAGGGAGGGCATTGGAGGCAACTTCACCCATATATAAAATTCAAGTTGATAATAAAAAATTCCATAGATCACACACACACACACATATATATATATATAGAGAGAGAGAGAGTGAGTGTCTCCAACCTGAAGTGGAGGAAGAGGACCAACAACGTCACTACATGCCAGAACCTTCTTTGTTGAAGAGCCTCTACACACTTTCAGTTTCAAATCAATCTGCATTAAAATAGCACGAATTCAGTTCCCAAAACTCTCTCTAGAATGTAATTATATAGTGGCTTCAAAGATCCAAGCTCAGAAGTAGAACATAGATGCTAGTAGGATACAAAGAGCATAATGGAGATCAGCGTGATCACCTTACCTTTTTTGTTTGTTTTGATCTATACACGCACCTAAGTCCCTCTTGTTTAATGATTCCAATTACAAAAAAACTGAGCACGATCCATAACCAATTCATTCCTCTAACAATGATAATGACCCATTTTTTCATTTATTTACTCTAATTATCAATTTCAATGCAAAGCACCCACAAAAAAAGGGTAATCCCTAACTCTAAACAGTAGCAATTAACCCCAATTAATGGAAGATATAGACAAATTTTTTTTCAAAATTTTGAATCGAGAATGAAAACAAGAAGGAAAGATCAAAGTGGAAGACCGAACCAATGATAGGGGAGAGGCCGCGACATCTCAGATTGGTGCACGTTGGAGGAGGGTGTAACAGTTTCACACGCGATCAAGGAGATAGGAAACTTGGACGCTAGTGAGAGAAGCACGGATGGCAGCTACGCGTCTCGACAACCCACACAGAGGCGTAGGGTGGAGCGAGGTTAGGGATTTCGCACACCGTGGACGGGGGAGTTTGGATTTCAGGAATTGTGGATGAGAGACAAAAGCTCGACGTCGGAGAGAGAAGCATGGATTGGCAGCAGTTGGGCACAGTAGAGCAGCAATGGTGGTGTTTCGCTCGCTACCAAGCTCACTTCGCCAGTTTCTACAAAATTGGGGGGAATCAATTAACTATAATAAGATTAAAAAAAGGCAGTATTTAAAATTGAACTATGATAAGATCCTCACCTAGCGATGTTTTTGGATCGGATTGCCGTTGATGTTGGGCACACGAAAGGAACTTTCTTCCGCAGACTTGTTTTACGGCGGCAAGGTCAAAAGCCCCCAATTTTCCACCGCTGTGCGCCGTTCGTGTTGTAGTGAACCAATTGGTATTAAAAACAACTTCAATGGGATTAATTTTGGATATTATTTTTTACTTCTACATTAGTTAAAATAATTTAAAATTAAAATTTGTATTACATATTATCTTTGAAATGATACTGGGTGATACTGTATCATTTTGAAGAAACATCAATGAAATGCTGCCATTATGTAATTTATTAAACCCTTTATTAGATGCAGTGGTGGAGCCACGTTATGAGCAAGGGGGGCAATGCCCCCCCCCAAACTAATAAAATGTATGTATTAAGTTTTTAATTTTTTAGTTTAACCTTTTTTAATTTTTAATTTTTCTTTTTTCTTAACTTATATTTTTTATGTTAGCCCCTCCCAAAATAATTTTTAGCTCCGCCCCTGATTAGATGAATATTATAACATTGTTATTGTAACATAATAAAAATCCAATTAAAATATACTCAAATAAATTAGATGTACTTAATTATACTCCTGTATTTTATTGTTCTATTTTTTCATTATCTTCTTTTCAACGTAACATAAGTTTTTTTTTTAATTATCACATCCACAAAATTATAATTTTTCCATTGCAAAATTTTTTTTCAAATCCAATAAACCAAAATTTTTTTCCATTGAAATTGTAATGTGCAAATTTTTTTTAAAATATTTAATGTTTTGCTACTGTTGTTATGTTTAATTAGATAATATTTTAAAATCTATTTTTATTAGTGTATAATATCTTTTAAATATAGTATATAATTATTAATTTTGTAATTTTGTATTTTTATTTTAGTTATATTTTTAAAATTTAATTAAAATTATTTAAAATAATTAAAAATAATTTAAGTGTAAATTAAAATGAGCATAAGCATTGGAGTGACAAATTTTACGTTAAGTTTCAAATAAAGTTTATGATATATGATCCCACAAATACTAATGTGCATCTTGTAGGATCCAAAATGAAATAAAATTAAAATCATGCATTGAAGATGCTCTAATTGTATAAATTGATATGATAGGAGTTATGGGTGTTTAAAATTGATTCAAATCGAACAAAACCGACTAACTGAACCAGAAAATCGAAAACCAGACAAACTAAAAACCAAAATAAATGACATTTTGTAGTTTTTTCTACTGTTCGGTTTGATTTTTTATTTTGGCAGCGAAAACTCTAACCAAACCAAACCAAACTGGTTCACATAAAAACCCTAATAAACCAAGCCCCCAGCACTAGCCTAGCGGCACTCCCTCATTCCACTAATGAAACCCTAAATACCCTCTCTCCACTCGACCCCTCCATGGCTCCACACATAACGCCAAACTCCTCCTCCCACCCTCCATCCTCCACAGCACCATTATCCTTGTCACGCTTCCCTCCTCTTGGCTTGGTACTTGTTTGTAAATTCTATTTACTTACTAAAATTCGTTGTTATGGTTCTGATTTTGAAAACAATGCAAAAATTTAGGTTCATTATCTGGTTATCACATATCTCTAGTCTATGTTGGATTTTAACTTAAATCAATATAACTCAATCTCATTGTTTTAAATTAATTTTTTGTTATAATTCAGTTTTTTATTTCAGGTTCTATGTTTGTTGAATAATATTTTGTTATCTTGCTAGAGAACATCAAAATGTGGCTAAGTGGCTGCTTTGGTGGAATAATTAATGGAAACAATTTTTTTTTTGTTGTGTTGAATTTTTCATGCTTTTTCAAATGTTGTATGACTTTGTGAAACTAAACTCATTATTTTGTTGTATATTTTTTTGATGAAAATAGCATAGGATAGGGTTTTAGTACATGAAAAATAACTAGAATAGAATACTTTTTTTTAGTTGAAAAATCGAATAAGCCGAACTGAATCAAACCGAATTTAATTAGTTTGGTTTGTTTCGGATTATTTCAATTAAAAAACTAAACCAAATGAACCAAATAACTTATATAAAATTGGATTGGATGACTTTTTTTAAGAAAACTAAATCAAACTGCACTGTAAATACCCCTAACAGGAGTTACTTATAAATGGAGATTAATCAATAGATTAATACTTGTTTAAAAGATTTATTCTTTTACAATAATAATTCAAATTTTTATTTATTTTTGTTGGAAATTGTTAAATAACTAACATTAATTGATTAATACTTTTTTAGAAGATTTATTCTTTTACAATAATAATTGAAATTTATTTATTTTATAATTAAACTAACATTAATTAATTTTTAATTTTTCATTAAAAATATTAATACTTTAATTTTTTTTATTTAAGAGAGCTATTAAGAGAAAATGATAATATGAATAGAGTTACTAGGAGAATGAGAATTTGAAGAAAGTTATTAACTTATTATGAGTGGGTTATGTTGATAGAAGAAAGATTTTTCTCTCTCTTTTCGCTAGCTTGGTACTCCAAATATCAAGAAAGCTTTTCTTTCTTTATATTTCTTGCAATTGAGTGTGAAAATGAGTGAAATTTTTGTCTTATTTTAGAGACTCTTTATGTGAAAATGCACTCTTTTATTTCAAATTCTTTAACGGTGAAAATACAACTAAATACATAAAATAATATATTTTGGTACCGACATTTGTAAATAATGAATTTGTTTTATTTAATTAAAAAAAGCCTGGTATATGAAAATTGAAATCTAGAATGGTTACATGCATTATTTGTAATTGTAGGGTTTGTAGTAGGCATGGCAAAATTCTCTGACTAGGCTCGCAGTAATTTATCCGCTGAAGGCAATTTTATACCTGCAGGATGGGAGACGGGATCCCGTATAATAAATAGGAATAGCGGAAATAGAGGTATCTGCCATGTGAGATCTGTATATATAAAATGGTTGAAATACCCATATATATATATATGAATTTCATATGAACCCTAAATTTCTAAGTGGCGTCACTTATCATTTGTTCTCTTCTCAACAAATTTAAACCATCTCCTCTCATCAGTCACCACCTCCTACTCCCATACCGCCAAGCTCCTCTCCCCTCACTGCTTTTCCCTCTCACTCTCAAGGTCACCGGCTCACCGCAGCACTATGTCGTTGCGCACTTGAGTCCTATCTCGTGGAAAACATCGTTGTCGCACCTAGCCCAGCCGAGGAGAACGTCATTCTCGCAATTTGACCCAGCCGAGGCAGAAGAGTCGTCGTCTTTCACTTCAAGAAAAATGCTGAATACTGTCGGATTTACTGGCAGATTTACGAAATAAAATTGTCAGATTTAGCAACGGAATAAATCTGACGGTATAAACCTCGCCAAAAACTAATTACCGTCGGATTTATTTTTTCGCCGATACTTAATATTGGAATTAATGTCTGATTATGATTTTTAGGCACGAAAATCATATGTCACTTACCGTAAAAAATTATCGGACGATAAATTTGGCCCCATACGATGCGTACTTCGTGCCACGTTACCGTAAAAAAATTCGATAGTAAATCCTAAGGTACTTTTTATTTTTTTTTTAAATTGGTAGATCGTTACCGTCGGATAATTTCAATGGTTAATCCGATAGTAGCTTTAATTATTTTTAACATTTTTCTTGTACTTATAATGGTCCCCGTTATTTAATAATTGATAATCTACTTACATTTAGTAAAGAATAAATTATTAATTTATCTGAAAATAATTATTTATATATAATATAAAATATCAAATATACAAAATAAAAAGTGAAGGAATAAAATGCTGCTAAAAAATTCAAAATAAAGACCTAAATAAAGCCCTAATGACTATGGAGCTTGATAATAATCATCGTCGTCGTAATCAAAACAAGGCCTACTCGTAACACGTCAACTTTTTGTCATCTCTAACTGAAATAATGTAATTATATTATAATCTAATCTAATCAAAGTTTGATAAAGAAATACATAAGATAGAACTAAGGCTAGCGTGCGTTGTAATTATATGATCTTACTAAATAAAGTTTAGTAATACAACAAGCTAGTTAAACTATATTTAAGTTAACTTTATTTAGATTCGTCATCTTCTTCTTCCTCTTTTTCATCATCCTCCTCTTCCAAGATAATTTCCTAATCATCGAACCCATCTTCTTCCTCTTCATCTCTATCGACCACCTTTTCTTCTTAAACATCGTCATCCTCTAGTGGCAGTGTCTCATCATCTATCATAAGGTCAATGATGTCATCATCCATATAGTCGACCTAAGGATATTAGATTACCGGTATCAACCACCATTTTCGAAAGAGTTGGGTCATCAATTTAATAAGGTTCCCGACCCTCTATCCCATCAGACTCGATGCGACCTCTTAGCTTAGTCTTAACCAAAACCACCTAACTTGATTTACATGACCCTGGAAAATGCAAATAGTATACTTGTCGTTCATTTTGAGATAGAATAAAAGGATCATAGTTCCTATATTTCCTAGTCATATTTACTTCAGTAATATTGTAGTTCTTGTGCTTTCGTGTTTCTAGTCGTGAACTTGGATCATACCATTCACATTTAAACATGCACACCTTGTACATAGTGCGGCAAAAATACTCTAATTGAATTATATTGTGCAACACAGCATACCAATCAGAATTCAGAATGATCACCATTGCATCCCCACGAACCCAGACTCTGGTGTTATATGTTTTCTTTCCCGCAGACCATTATAAAGAATGGAACTGATATCCATGAACATTGTATATCAGATAGCTTGTGCCCTTATTCATTGGGTCCTAACTAAGTGCAACTAGTTCCTATTATGTTATGTCAATTAGTTGCACTCTGACATATTCTCTGAACCAATGTAAAAAATTATTGAGTGATGTATCAAGATTTGTTTCTTGGAATAACCTATGATATAATAGAATAAATAAGAAAATTTTAGTGTATTGAAGTTTTGATTAAATGAAAAATTTATTATATTACTAATTGCAATATTTACGAAGTTTTAAAAAACTCACCTCATGTAGAGTAAAACCTTGTCACAGTTAAGCAACGCATGGAGATGTGCAGCATCGATTTCTTTTTTCCTTAACCAATATTCACTATTGTGCCCATCGCAGTAGGGGGTTATCGGTTCGATTTGGTTCGGTTTTGGACCAAAAACCAACCGAATCGATATGTTTGGTTCCTACAGACACACAACCATTTGGTTTGCTGTTTTTACAAAAACCGAACCCAACCAACAGCGGTTTGGTTTGGTCGGTTTTTTCGGTTTCTAATTTCTAATGAGCAAAATATGAATCACAATAATTAGAGGTTCAAAATAGTCAATAAACTAAAATAATAAGAGTAAAACATTGAAATGGTTAGGGGTTGGGAATTTTTGTTGTTAGGTTAAAGATTAAAATGGTTAAAACATTGAAATGGATGCATATGTTTGGTTCGGTTTCGTTCGGTTCGGTTTCTATCGAACCAACCGAAACCAAACCGAACCGATCGTTTTGTCAGAAAAAAAAACAAAAAAACTAATTTTTTTGGTTTTCAAATTGGTTGTTGTAATTTTCGGTTCGGTTTGCGATAATTTTCAGTCCGGTTCGGTAACTTACATCCATACATCGCAGCTCCTTCTGGAACAAATATTTGATACGTTGATTCAGTTGACAAAGATTTTCTCCTCTCATCATTCCTTTCAATTCTTGTTCTAAGTGACTCAAGACGAGGCTCAAAATAAAAGGAGAAAAATGCAGATGTTTTTTGACTAGGAATGCTTTGCAGATGCTACCCTCGATCTGAACTCTGTTCTTCACGGTGCACTTAAATGATCCAATCATCCTCTCAAAATGATACATTCACCTAAATTGGACCGATCCACACACTCTTTTTTCATATGACAAGTGGATTGCTAAGTGTTTCATAATATCAAAAAATCTTGGAGGAAATATCCTCTCTAACTTATAAAGTATAATGGGAATGTTCTTGTCCATGACTGTGAGATCATTAATGCTAAGTTTCATAGCACATAACTTCTTAAAGAATTCACTTATTTCTGTGAAGGATTTCCAGATGTTGGTAGGAAGTTCTCTGAACGCGAGAGGAAGCAATGATTCCATAACGACATGACAATCATGATTCTTCAACCCAGTAAGTTTACATTGTGAGACTTTTGCACACCTACCATATTACAAGCGTAAGCATCGAAAAACTTCAATCTCCTAATCCACCTACAAATATTTTATCTTTGGTCCTTCGTTAGAGTGAATACTGCCTTTGGTTTACCCCACTGACTATTCTCAAATCTCTTTAAGTTTAGATCTGGTCGCCTGCAAATGTCCACCAACTCTAACCTTACCTTATCATTATTCTTTATTCGCTCATCATCTATTACCATGTGCATGATATTATCAAACA
Organism: Arachis hypogaea; assembly: GCF_003086295.3. Lineage (NCBI taxonomy): Eukaryota > Viridiplantae > Streptophyta > Magnoliopsida > Fabales > Fabaceae > Arachis > Arachis hypogaea. The sequence goes on from NC_092039.1 coordinate 14,474,009, forward strand.
CACGTTTTTCAAAATAGATCACATTAAGACAATGACAAACCAAGTTATCTTTTCAATGAGACAAATCATAAAATATACTCTGTTTTGTCTAATTGTGTTCCTTGTCATATTCCAGATATCTTAACCCTGCCCGTTATCGACGATCCTTGGGATTCTAGTGACACGATGTCAAATTTGCAAACCACTCAACCTCACGGATACCTCAACTTGTTCATTTTTATTCTTTCTAAACGAGTCTTTATTGCGCAAAAAAAGATGATCAAATCAAAGAACCTTTAATGACAATCAAACTACAAATTCTTACCATTATTGGTCAGCCAAAATGCCTTTGTATCATCTATACAAATGGGACACGATATTCTGCCCTAACTAGCCCTAACTAGACTAACCTAATATCATCCCGTATGCAGAAAAATCGTCAATGGTCCACATCAATGCAGCACGCAGTTGGGAGTTTGTCTTGGTTGAAATATCATACATTTGTACACCATGAATACACAACTCCATTAACTCATCCACCAAGAGTTACAAGAAGACATCTATTTTGGTCTTTGGATTGCTTGGACTAGGTATGATACAAGTTAGAAACATATATGGGTCATTTATGTACATTTCGGGAGGTAGGTTATAAGAAGTCACCACAATAGGCCAACAAGAGTATGCGTTGTCGAAATTAGAGTTCTGTGCAAACTCGTCAAGGCACAAAGCTAATCTAACATTTCTAGTCTCGCTCGCAAATATAGGGTGGATCTGATCAAAGTGCTTCTAAGCATCTCCATGTGACGGGTGCGTCATAAAACTATCGTCTCTCTTATTGTTACTATACCAGGTCATGTGAGGGACCAAACTCATCAAAGCATACAATCGTTTTAGCCTAGGAATTAGAGGCAAGTAGTGCATCCATTTGTTTGGAACTCTCTTTACCTGCCATTTACCAATCTGTTCTCTCTCGACTTGAAACCTCGGTGCAATACAAAAATCTACAAGCAGTTAAGTCTATGTCTCCCTTGTAATACAGTATACAACCACTCAAACAACAATCGATTTTCACTAAATTTATACCTAATTTCGAAACTAACTTCTATGCCTCAAAATGGATCCATGGGATGCCAATAGTCCCAATAGGTGCTAATTCGTTACAAAGGGTGTCCCACTTATCAAAAGACTCTTGGGTATGATTTGAATCATACTTAATACACATCATTCTAACATAGACAAACAATTTCGAATGAACGCACCCCTAAAACAAAGGTTTTGCAGCAGATTCTAACAGATGATAAAATCTCTTTGCCTCCGGGTTAGACTCTTGTTCAACATCTTCCACATCAGTAACACCAATTGCATCAAACACCATCTCATTGTATCTATCTTGGTTATCCTCCCAAATCATTTCTTCCACGTTTAGTTATCTAACCACTCGAACCCTCGTTGATCGACCATTAGACCTATTGAAATTTGATATAGACCGATTGATTCCCTGCTCATCCACTTTTCATGTTCCGTCCACATCCAATACCCAACTTTGAACCCATTATGGTAGAGGTAAAGTGTTATATCTGAAGGTCCTAACCACTTAGTCAGCCGACACTTATAGTACGGACACCTAAATACCCCTTGAGACCTAAATGGTTTCATGTTGAAGACATACGCAACAAAATCGTCAATCTCTTCAAAGAACTAAGGTTTTAAACCCTCCCGCTCTTGTCCACAGTTATCCCTATCATACATCTACAGACGATGACTTCAAATCATTTTGCCGCAAATATCTTAAAATTCAATCAACAATACAACTTATTAAAATTTTTAGAAAATTCGGCAAAGTTTTTTCTATAATTAGAATCTCTCACCAAATCCAATTATCATTTTTTCACAAACTAAACATGTTTTAAACAATTTAAACAAAAATTCGACAAAATTCTTCCTTAATTTAGAGACTTTCACCAAATAAATTTATACTTTTCATAGAAAAAATAGTTGAAGGCATAAATTTGAACAAACACGCATTCAATAAAATATCAAATTCTAGCCGTTCTAGCGCGTAACCCCTTATTACTCCACAAATTTTCAGCAAACAAGGGTTTTGAGAAGCGCCACTACGTAACCTTCTCCCACTTCTGTCCTAAAACTCTATCTTAGAAAAAGTAAGTCCAGCATAAAATATAAATAACATAACATGTTTAGAGATAAAAATCCAACCTGAATATTGCACGAAAAACCCACGATTAAAGCTACACGATTTTAAAAAATCTTAAAATAAAAGTGAAGTTAGTAAAATCTAAAAATTAATAATCAAAAGTTAAAAATCTAACTTGAAAAATTAGCAAAGCAAGTGAAATGTAAAAAATTAATAACCTTAAATGTGTATTTACTTTCATTAAAATTAAACATAAAAAATTTGTAATTGATCTTATGTTTTAAACTAAAAACTAATTAGAAATATTCTATTAATTTATAATAGAATATAATAAACAATGTTATTATTTTTTTTCTATTTATGTTATTCACGAGAAAAATTAACAACTTACAACTTAGTAATCGTAATCCTAATTACATATTTTTTTTATCACATAACAAATTAAAATTATATGAATCGTAATTTAAGGTTTAACCATTCTAAATTTCTTAGTGAGTGAGTTACCTAGAGACAATGATGACGCAAAAAAAATTTTCTACGTGGTGGTGGCAGCATATACAATGCCGTGACAGCGACGGTGACCAACTTGGAAGGCTACGTTTATGAATTTAGGGTTTCAGTTTAAAAAATGTAAATGTAAAATAGGATACAATATGAAGAGGGAGGATGACAGCCTACCCAGACAGAGAACAGAGGAAGCTCTGGTGAGCAGCGACGAAATCGATGACAGCACGAAACGTTCCACGCGACGCAAGTTGGTGGTGGCAGCTACCAGTCCACGCAGTATTCGGAGGCTGCTGGTGGTGGCTGGCGGATGTGGTTTAGGGGAGAGAGAGAGAGAGAGAGAGAGAGAGAGAGAGAGAGAGAGAGAGAGAGAGAGAGAGAGAGAGAGAGGTCTTCCGAAATATGGGGAGAGCGCATTCCAATTTAGGGTTAATTTTTGCCGTCAAATTTTTCGGTGGATCAATTTGACGGTAACCCCATCACATGTCACAAAACACAACGTTCTATTAAGTGAGATTTACCATCGGTAAATCCGATTGTACAAAATGCGCCAAATTTTTCGTTCTTCCCTCCAAATATTACCGGTGAAAAATTGAATCCGACAGTAATGTTTTTACCGGACGAATTTATTACATGATCCGCCAGTACTTCTAATAGTAAATCTGTCGCTAATATCCGACCCTAAATTCGACGGTATTCAACAATTTTCTTGTAGTGTTCGTCGCGTCAAAGCCTCTTTGTCGTCTTCACGTCAAAGCCTTTTCTGTCATTGCGTCGCCTTTATGCTGCGGCTGTCGTTTGTTCCAGTTTCATCGCTTGTGTCTTTCTTCTCTATGCTCCACTGCTCCCTTTTTCTTGTCTTAGTTTGAGTTTTGACCTTTCTCTGTGCTCCCCCTTCTTCCTCTGTGTCCAAATTCTAGCCCTAGTGGAAGGTATGTTTGGTCTTTATTACTTTTTTTCTTGTTTTGATTTAATTTTTGGTGTTGTTGCTGTGTGACTTTTGATTGTTCTTTTTTATGTTGTCGCTTTGTTTTAAATTTTAATTGTTGTGTTGTTGATGTCTTATAATTTGCTATAATGTATTAACTAGGTATAAATTTTTTATTGTGTTGATTTTTTTAATTGTTCAATTATCCTTTGTTTATTATTTTAACTGATATTATGAACTTGTTAATTTATTAATTATTCTTTGTGTTGATTGTTAATTTATTTTTAATTGTTATAATTATGTTAAATGTGTTACCTCATTGTTACCATACTTGTGGATTTTTGTTTTTAATTTTTTTTTTAAATCCACGAATATTCATGTTTCCGGCAGAAAAAGGGTCCCGTACTCCCGTTATCCATCGCAGAAGAGCAAGATTTATGGGGACCACCCGTTGCCGTCCCTATTTTGGAGGTCCCATGTGCCCATCAAAAGTGAAACCAAAGTTTTGTTATGCATGAACGTGTAATGTGTAGTGTGGATTTAGTTTAAAGAGAGAACCCGACGTACTTAATTTGGATCATATAAAGTTGAAACTTCATTTTCATTGCCACTTGCTCAAACCGTCCACATATGTTTCAATTTGTCGTTCAATGCATGAATCCATCACTTGATTTAGTAGTTGCCATGACCCATAAAATTAAGAATAAGCTATTGTTCCTATTCATGGAAGATCATCATAATATTAATAAATTTATCAATAGATTAGTGTTTTGTATATAATAATATTATAAAAATATAAATTTTTTGAAATTATATCAATTTTGTCTTGATATTATAGATAATTATAAAAAAAATGATAGAATCAAATTACTTTTAAAAAAATAATAGAAAATAAAAAGTTTCTGTCGGCTATGAAAATCAAGGTCTTTGTATATTAAAAAAATCACATATTAAGCCGTTTAATTATTATTTTTATGCGAAAGAGTTTAATTTTTTTTATTAATAATTAATTTTAACATTCATTATTTAGAATTTAAAAATTTTAATGTATATATTTTTCTATTTAATTAAATGTTAAGTCTGTTGTATAAATAAAAGTAATTAATTTTTATGCTTGTTATTTAAAAATAATATTTTTCTCTCTATATATAAAAATATAATTATATTAGTATAAAAAATTATATTAATAGTTATAAAATTAACTCGAATCTTGATTCTAATTATTAATTACGACATTAGTAAAAATAAAAGGGTATGCATATAATAATAATATTTTTTATATGAATAATATTACAGAATTATTTTTTAATTATATTTAATTATAAGTTTAATATACTTTTTATAATTTTATGAATTTATTTAAATTATATTATTTTATTAATTTTATTTTTTTATAAAATAAAAAAGTAGAGACAGATAGAAAATAAGAGAGAGAAAGATAAAGAAAAAAAGGAGAGTTGAGAGTTTGTTAATTTTAGAGGAAAAGATTTTATTTTATTGGTAATGAAAAAATATATTTTGATTTGTCAAATTAGTAATATAAAATATAATTATAAGTTATATATAGAGTATAAAGGGTAGAGAAAAATAGAAAATAGGAGAAAATAGATAAGAGGATAGAGGAATGAAGTTTATTAATTTTAAAGAGAAATATTTTATTTTAATTTTAATAAAAAAATTATTATATAATACATTTTGATTGTCAAATTAGTAATATAATATAGATATATTTTAATTTTAACCCTATAATTATTATGTTGTTGTATTTTTTTCCAATTATTAATTCAAATAATTATTTTTATCTGAGTTTATGTTCTTAATATCATTGTTAGGTTGTTGTTTTTAATACATGTTTCATACTTTCATTTCATATCATTGGATTTGGTGTATTTGATATGTTATGATATTTTTTATATATTGTATTTAATTTTTTAGAAAAAAAATGAAAAAGAAAGTAAAATGTGCAATATGATCTAATTAATTATGAAAGTATTAATTTTGTTGATTTTTGGGTAACAGAAAAAGTTTTTGAAAAAAATCTAATCTTTTTAATAATATTAAGGACATTACGTGAGTATTATAATTTATTTTTTAATAATTTATTAGAATAATTTTAATTTTTAACTTGTTGATAAAGTGTTGTATATTTCGTTAGATAATATTGATGCTGAAAATAATGGTGGTGATAGTAAAATGTTTTATGCTACATTACTTGATTTTTCTAATCTAAATGATAAAAATAAAGGTAAAGATGATTTTAACGAAATAAATCTACTGTAAATTTTTACAAATTTTGATAATTAATGACAAATTTTAATGTTGGTATTTTATATTAATTGTTTTTTTTATTATTTAATTTTTGAGTTTGTATTTAGATAACTAATTTGAATGATATTTTAAAATTTATATTATACTATTATATTTTTTATTTTTTATTATCAAACGATTATTTTCATTAAATAATGATTAAATTGATCGAACCAGTAAATCAATAAATCAATAATTGAATTAGTTCGATTATCGGTTTAATTTTTAGAACCTTAATTCTAATTCTAATACTATACTAAAATTGAGTAGATACGATTGGAAGTTTCTCATGGTCTGATTTAATAGGAATTTATTGATTGGATGGGTCTTGCTTTATTTGGGCCTAATAAGACCAGCTCCTCTTCAGTTTTAAGCCCAAGAGAATAATTGGACCAAAGCCGACTCACTTGACTGTAAACAAACCCTCCTTCATGACCAAAGAAAATAAACTCTCCCTCAGTGAAAAGGAAAAAAAAATTGCTCTGTTTGGTTTCATTTTTTATCTCCCCACTTTAAATGCAATATAACAAATTATGATTTGACTTTTTGAGGTCCAATGTGTGTCAATGCATTCTATTTTTGGATTAAAAAGGCTTTTTCCTGACCAAAAATTACAATCAAAACAGTCCAAAGCTATTTGGATAAAAAGCAATAAGTATCCATTCTAATAACGATTTGAATTTGTAGTTGCGTTTCAAAGCTTTTACGTAATTATAAACAATTTATGCAACAATGACACAAGCTTTAAGCCATGGTCCAATGCTAGCTTAGTAATTTGATTTTGTTTAAGCACATTTAATTTATTGAAACCACCCACCCACCCACCCATACATGCTATTTTACTTAACTTGTAATCAAATCAAAAGTAGAGATAGATGAATGAGAATGGAAGCAAAAGCTCCACATTCTCCACCTCTTGAAAATTCTCTCCCTCCTAATAATAGTTACACACTCCCTTTCCATCCCTTTCACTACACACTACACTCAACTTCTTCATTTTTTTATAAATAAACTCCCACAATTTTGCTCCAACTCATCATCGTTGAATATAACACAAAACATGAAGAAGATGAACAATAACAAGAATCCAACAATATCATGGGTTTTGATGTTGTTGTTTGTTGTTTGTGTGGTTAATGCACAATCATCGGTGAAGCCGGTGGTGAAGATAGTGAAGGGGAAAAAGCTTTGTGACAAAGGGTGGGAGTGTAAGGGTTTCTCTGCTTATTGTTGTAATGAGACAATCTCTGATTTCTTCCAAACTTACCAGTTTGAGAACCTCTTTGCAAAGAGGAATTCCCCGGTGGCTCATGCCGTCGGATTCTGGGATTACCAGTCGTTCATCACGGCCGCCGCGCTCTACCAGCCTCTTGGGTTCGGGACCACCGGTGGAAAGCTTGGTGGCATGAAAGAGGTTGCTGCTTTTCTTGGTCATGTGGGAAGCAAGACTTCTTGTAAGTGATATAGCATCATAAACATATATATATCCACAATTTTAAAATTGTATATTTAAAATTTATGTTAATTAATTAGAATAATGTTACATGTTCTCAGCAAATATTGTTATTTTTTATGAGCACTTAGATTAACAATAATTTATACATATATTACAAAAATTTTATATACAAAAAATACATAATTTGTATCTATATTTATTAGAAAGTTAATGAGTTATATCTCAAATGACATAGTTTTTTCATATTCACCTAAAAGATCGTGCGTAAATCTTTCTATCTCTAGTAAAAAAAATTGCACATATAAATTAATATAATTTATACTCATATTTTTTAAATTTTGTATATATAAATTAATAAAATTTATTTGTTAAATTTATTTATTAAAGATAATTTAATATTTATAATAATTAAATAATAATAAAAAAATATTAAAAATGGCTGATTTTAAGAGTTTTTCAATTAATTATTGGAAGTCATTTAATACAGTAAGTGGTTTATATCGATTTTAGCCATATATACATACTAGAAAAATGGATTATATATATTATCAAGTGAAAAATATTCGAAAATGATTAAATAATTTAATAAATTTGACTAAATTATTATTTAACTATTTTTAATTATTAATTTTATATTAAGTTAACTTCACTTAGGCCTTTACCTGTATTATTATGGTAGCATTTAGAAGAAATTGATGAGATTGTTGGAAATTGGAATGAAAAAATTGATTTCAGGTGGATATGGGGTGGCAACAGGGGGACCCTTAGCATGGGGATTATGTTACAACAAGGAACTGAGTCCAGATAAATACTACTGTGATGACTACTACAAGTTGACCTATCCATGCACCCCTGGCGCCGCTTATTATGGCCGTGGCGCCATCCCTATTTACTGGTTCCCTTTCTACCTCTTTCCTTTTAGTTTAATTTAATCACTTTGCTTTCTTTGATGCCTAATAAATGATGAACAGGAACTACAACTATGGAAAAATAGGAGAAGCCCTAAAGGTGAACCTATTGGACCACCCAGAATACATAGAGCAAAATGCCACGCTGGCATTCCAAGCAGCAATACACACGTGGATGACCCCACCAGACAAGCACATTCCTTCACCACACGATGCCTTTCATGCCAACTGGAAGCCAACTAAGAATGACACGTTGGCAAAGCGGGTCCCAGGTTTTGGTGCCACAATCAATGTTCTCTACGGTGACCAAGTTTGTGGCCAGGGTTCTGATGGTGATGACATGAACAACGTTATTTCTCATTACCTCTATTATCTTGATCTCATGGGTGTTGGCCGAGAAGAAGCTGGGCCCCATGATGTCCTCTCTTGTGCTGAGCAAAAGCCCTTTAAGCCCGCTGGGCCTCCATCTTCTTCAACAACTTGATTATTGAGAATTCTTGAAAAAAATCTTTGGAGAGTTCTAATAAAATTAAAGGAGGGGACATGCATGCAATGATGATGCATGGGAGTGGAAATTTTAAAACCCAGCTTTAATTTGGAGTGGATATTAATTGTTAAAAATTTGTATAGATTATAAACGTGCGTATTTCTTGGGTTTTCTTATTAATTGCATACCTCCATGTGTAACTTGGATATATTTTTGGTACAATGTGCATAAAAAAAAAAGAAAAAAAAAAGTGAAATATTTTATCATTATTAAGGATTGTCAACAATTTTGTTTGTTTTCTTCTTGAACCAGAATGCATGGTACATTCTACTTTTATTCTCAGTCCCTGGATGAGGTAAGTAGAAGTTCAAGCATAACTGATTCTAAAATAAGTTGAGGCCGTTAATGACGACATAAACAATTTAGGCTTTTTGTAAGATAAACACCATTGTAACATAGTATACGTGTATAATGAACATTTTAGCTAAATCCTGACATCAAATACAATGAAAATAATTGAAATATCTAGAGATCAAATCTTTTCTCTGGGTTTTATGTACATTTTAAATAATTTTTCAAATATTTCAAAAAAGGGTTGGATTAATATGTATCACTTATCAAAAAGAAATTGGTGTATTATGTCAAATTCATATCTTTGGAAAGACAAAATGCCAACCAAAATATCATTTGTTTCTTTAGAAGGCTATTTTGTAAAAAAAAAAAAAATCTTTTGGAAGCTAAAACAGTAAATTACTATAATAGGTGCAATTCTTAATAGAGACAAATTAAAATTAGTGATTATAGAATAAAATTTTTTTTGCTCACATGGTCGCTACAATATGTAAATGTATGTTGCTGATAAGGTAAGATTTCATTTATTAACTTAAAAGTGTAAGATTTTTTTGTAGATCAAGATCCTGGTAGTTGAATTCTATCTAGTGCATGAATTCTGTCTAAGTAGATATCTATTATGTTCTTAGGCTTGGATAGAAAATTGATTACTGTGCTAAATTAAATTGGATTTAATTTGTAAGATTTTCCAAAATAATGATTTTCCTAATGGTTTTTCCAACATCCATCTCTACAGTAAGTATGTATAGAAAAGAAAAAGTTCAAAGTCAGGTATATGAGATGTTTTGTTGTGTTGTTAAACATGTACATTGTTGCTGAAGTTGCTTATCCCAATAAGCATTTGTTGAAGTGAATCATAAATTCGGTTGTGCATAGCCTGCTGTACTTTTCATTGTAATGGCTGGTGCTATTGTACTTGAATACTTGTTTCGTTAGGTAAACTATGAATTCGGTTTATGATTTTTAGTTTTTTTTTTTAGGAAAAAAAATTTTATTCATAGAGAAACCAAATGGCACATATAAATGACATAAAAATATCAGTTTTACATTAATAATAAGAAGATAAATATCCTATGTTTTGAATTATAATCTAAAAAAAATACATATTCGATTACTACAAATTTTAAAAAGTAGAAATAAAGAGAAATATAAGTCTCTTTTATTTCTATAGATCTACACACACGTGATGTAAGACAGTAAGATACATCTTCTTCTGATCTTTTTCATATAGATCTGAATATTTTCAAGATTTGAAAGTTTTTCTATGAACAAAAATATTTTTTGTAGAATTTTTCTCTTAAAGCTGAAAAGATCTGTAGTATCAAATTAACACCAACAACCATAAAAGAAACCAAGAGCATCACCACAAAAGAGGAGAAAAATACTACGGATAGATTATTAAAACCAAGAACACAGAGCTAAGTTCAAATACGATAATGATCTACAATGAGAACCGTAAAAGGAAAATAAATAACCACAAAAGGGTTATTATAGATCTAGATCTGGATCTCAAATCTAGATCTCTAAAAGAAAAAACAGAAATACGAACAAAAATCACAACTAGAAAAAGGGGCACGTAGGAGAAGGGAGGGAGAGGCGGCGACGAATGGTGTGGATGGTGGGAGAGTGACGGTGGTGGGTGATGTGAAAAGTGAAGAGAAAAAATAAAACTATAGCTATAAAAAGTAAAACAAAGAAGATGATGAATGATAAGGGAGGAGAGAAAGAGAAGAAGAAGAGAAGAGGAAGAGGTTAAAGGAAAAGGAGCAGGGGAGAGCCACCGTAGCCCAGATTGAGGCGGCGGTAGCGGTAACCCTTAGGGAGATTTTGTGTTTTTCCTCGTGGGAGAGAGGGCCGTATTTGTATTTTTGCAGTAGCTTGTGATTTGTAGTTGTTATACCATAGTGATTGAAACTAATTATTTGCTTAATTAGCCCGGTTTACATGCCTAGTTCAAGTTGATATTATAAAATACTAGCAAGATTTTTAGTTTTTCTCCCTATTTGTTTGGTATTGTGGCGAGTTAAGTTTTAAAGTGATATTTGAGATTAGCTACGTGAACTAAAATAGTCTTTGAGATCTTAATTGCACCAATTAAATTCCTAAAATTAGCGAAAATGTACCACATTAGTTCTTAACAACATAACGAAGCATTTGATAGAAAAGGATTGAGGAGCTAACATGGTGTATTTTTGCCAATTTTAAAGATAATATGTAATTGGTACAATTGAAATCTAAAGAACTATTTTGGTTTAGATTGTGATCGAACATTAAAAAATAGATTGCAAATGCTGCAAAGAAAAAGAAAAAGAAAGCTCTAAGTGAGGTAAAACTCGTGTTCTTTAAACAACGAAAATTGAGTTTGTGCATGTTAATAATTTTGCTAATATATGATTTATCTTTTGCAGTTGAACCTTTTTTATGGTGGTTCAGCGGTGCAATCAAATTTCAGTCATTATCATGGACATATTATGAATTATCAGTTTAAAGATTCAAAAGAATAAGATAGATTTTCGGCATGTTTATGAATCTATTTCGTTGTTATTTGACACAAGTTCGTTGTAATCTACGTAATGTTCTTTCTTTTATGGAAATGAGATTTAGTGTTTATATTTTCTTGTTTTGTTCTATTTTACAATGTTTTGAAATTAATTTTTTCAATTATTTGATGAGATTTGTTTGTTTTAAATATATACTACACAGAATTTGGTGTTTATTTAAATAGTTTTGATGTATTTTGAAAACAATTCGGTGTATTATAGAATTTATTCTTCTTTTCCTCTATTTTTTGAACCTGAATTTATTCAGATTAAAAATATTTCAATAAGTACAGATAGATTCATAGAAGTATAATTTTGCAAAGAAATTTTATAAAAACCTTAAATTGAATATTTACAAACATACAAAGTATGTGTTTGTTTGAACTATACATTGCACAGACAATTCAGTACACAACCAATATATAAATTCTTAACATTTTACAATATTTAAAATATGTACTATCAATATCTCCTGATTCAAATGTACAGTAAAGACTTAATAATACAACAAATGGCCTGGATAGTCTGATGGTTTCAGATTCTTGAATGTCTTTATCTGAGTTGATTCATTACATCAAATAAAATAAGTAAAGCATATTCGATTCTAAAATGATCAACTTGTTCCTACAGTTTAAAGAAATTTCTTTATTAAACTCCGTTAATTTAGTAAGCGAGAGTTTTCTATTTTTAAAGATAGTTACCTGCTTTCAATTCTTTCATGAATATTTTTTCTTTTTGATCTTTTTCGGATCAATTATCTCTAGCCATTTCATCATATATATTGCACAATCATATGTAAAAACAAAAACGAAAAAACACATTAAAATAGGAAAGTAACAAAAAAAAAACAATAAAATTTATTAAATAGAAAGATTACATATTGTGTTCGCTGCCCACTAATGTTGACATATGGTGCTTCGACACCCTCATTCTTTTCTAACAAAGGTTTTTCTTCAGCAAACACCCTCATTTGTGAAATTATGAAACTCTAAAAACTAAAACAAGCTAAATATAAGAAACTCTATATTTAACACCAAATTACACCGAAATAAATAATTTCAATCTACAAAATTCAGTGTTTATTTGAATAGATTTTGGTGTATTCGGGAAGCAATTCGGTATATTATAGAATTTATTCTTCCTTTTTCAAGAACTACTAGTGCACCTTATTTTAGACAGACAGAAATAAGAGGATTTATAGAGAAAACAGAAATTTGTATCAAATAAATAAAATTTATTAATTTTGTTTTGTCTTCCGAAGGAGATTTTTTGCTTAATAGATCAAGGACTTGAAATTTCTTCCTTTCAACATCCGCCATCCATATCCACCAATGTCGCGCATAGCAAACTGGGGAAAATAGCTGAAGTTTGGTCAAAGAGAATAATTTTTTAGTTTAATTGGCACCTAATGTAAGAATTATTTAAGAAGCTTTATAAATGAAAGCTTACAAATAGATAGGATGCAAGTTTTTTCTTGTCTGAAAATGGGATGTAGTCTTGATAGTCTTTAGTCTGGAAGGGTTTGTTAGTCTTTGGATGAATGAACTTTCCCTCATGACTCACTAACGCGGCATTTTGCAAAATTTGTATAATATACCGAAAGAAACAGTTACAACAAATAATATATTTTAAGAATACACCGAAATTTTAATGTACTACAGCTTACCATAATATCAGGGGGGAGAAAGTATATGAGTTTTTCAAATTTTTCATTTTTTTTTCAGAATTTGACACATTGCCGAGACAACCTACGAAAATAAAAAACTCAAACTTAATACATATATGGCACAACTCATAACAAAATCATTAATGTTATTCTAGTATTACCAGATTTTTGATATCTAATTTGGCTTTTAAAGAATCAAAGCGCATTCTGGTTATTTCCATGTGAGATTCATGCTTCAGCTTAAAAATTGTTTCCTACTCATTAGAGCATCCATCATCATTAGTCTTGATATTTATGACCCAATAAAAGCATTTCTCCTTAAGATCGTCTATTATTTCCTTTTGCCCACGAGAGTTTTAAACTTGTCAAGGAAGCTCAGTGTAGGCTGCACTTTTTCTGGTGAGAAAATTTTTTCTTTGGCATAATTTAATGCTGCTACAACCCCAGTATTCATGACCTTAACCAATTCTTTCAACTCTTTCACCTATATTGGGCTGTCTTGAGATTTTTTCTTGTCAGCTGGTGGTTCACCCTCTTGTGTAAGTGTAGCTTCCTCACTTGATTGAGAAGCCAAGGCTAAATGATGGTACAGAAAAGCAATTCTTCAATGCAACGTTGGCAACCAATATTATTCCATCATTCACGACTTTAGCGGGTGGATGACTATATGGTGACACATAAAATAGTTTAAGCATACATAAAAAAATATTGAAAAAGAATTTTATTAAGTAGAACTTACACATTAGTGGAAGCTACTTCCTCATGAGATTCTTGTTCAGGTTGTTGAGGTTTTGGAGGACTACAGAATTACAGAAAAAGAATTTAATTATTACAAGCAAATCAAGTGCACCTTAATTCATATGAAATATACTGAAATACGAACCAAATACACCAGAAGCACTACAACAAATTTTTATAGGCTAATTACAACAAATGCATCAACAAAGTCTCTCAAAATAGACAAAATCAATATTCTGTTGTATAGTTACAACAAAAAGAGGACAAGAACATCAAGTGCACCTCAAATCAGAAGCAATACACCGAAAGAGAAACTAAATACCCAAAAATATTAGAAAAGAATTTTATGTAATAGTTACGCATTAATAATTTCTTCTTTTATATTTTCCTCTCCAGAAGACTTTTCAGTAGTTTGTTGAGTTTAGGGAGGGCTTGACACAAGTATTTCCGAAGGAGGAGCACATGTTTTAAGTGGAACTCTAAGAAAAACATAAATAAAAAAATTAATATAGAGTAAACATTCAAGTGCAAATGATTAACTCAATGAATAGAACATTGAAAGTGAATTGAAAAACTCACATGTTCAGTGGTTCTGATTGAGAATGAGTATATTTCCGAAGAACAATCATTTATCCTCTAGAATTAGTATCTATTATTCCTTCCTAAATAGGAGTTAGTCATTCAATGATTCTTCTTGTTTCTTAAACTTGAAATACATCGAAATTATCTCACAACTACACTTCAAATATTCAATAAAAACACAACTTCTGTTATATGAGAATTTATATAGTTGCAGTTTTTTCTTTTTTTTCTTGTCTTTTTTCTTGCATAAAATCTTAAAGATTTTATATATATATATATATATATATATATATATATATATATATATGAAATCAGAAATAGAATATGGTAGCAAAAAATTAAAGAAATAGTAAGAGAAACAAAAAATACATGTTATCACTTAGTTGATTTACACTTTTCTGATAGCTTATCTGTGTTTAAAACACAGCATCATTTTTACTTTCCAAATTTACATGTGGTATTCTAAGGACAAAATAAAAATTATTCAGTAAAACTAGAGTAAATACATAAGAATTTAGAAAATTTTAGTAAAGAAAGAATTTTAGACATTGAATCTTACATTTGTGAAGAATCATAGTGAGCTTCTGTGGAGTGGAGCCTAGTTTCTAGAACATCAGTGTTTTTTTCTTGCATCTTGAAAAAGCAAACAATCATCAAGTAGAAAAAACACAATAAAATTTGGAAAATACACTGAAAAGCACCATATATTTTGTGCAAGCTTATCATTTATTTTCTTTGATAAGTTTGAAAAACTCTAATTTAACTTTGATGATGAATAAACATTATTGAAATATTTAATTACAAAATTATTAATTTGATTTTTATTTAACATGTGTTAATTAATAATTTTGTGATGCAGATTTTTAATTGGGTCGAAAATAAAATTCTGGTGCAAGCCCAATTATATTCAGCTATGGTTTGATGCAAGAATATATGATGAGTATGGCTGAATTATTTATTGTGTTACTTGGGCCAAGTTGATCCATTATTATTACAAGCCCAAGTTGAGCATGCTTTGCTATTTGTCCTCATGCATGATCCGAAAAACAACTCATCAGGAAAGAAAATATTATTATTTGCCATATGAATGATGGCTGAAATACTCTATCTTGGGCCAGTTTTTTATTAAACTTCAACATTAAGCCCATATCAAACCAAAGATCCAATGCTTGGTCCGAAACATAATGAAAGAAAGCAAATTGGCTCTATGTTTCCAACGGATTCCATGTCTTATTGAGGGATGAATTTCAAAATTTAATTTTCTAACATTGGAAACATAAATGAGAGAGAGAGTGAGTGAGTATGAGTGACATGATTGATTTGATTAATGCAGCACGGCACTCAAGCAAGGGAAGTAAAAGCAATCCCATTAATTTGTTTCATTTCAATTAATTGCTTTTACTTTAACTCTACATTCTCTCTCATCTTTCCTTCTTCTCTTTCAGTCTTTACCCAACAACCATGGAAGCTTTTGCAAACTATCAAGATGAAGATAGAAGTAAGCTAAAGACCATCACCATGATGGCAAGAAAAAGAAAACAAAAAGTATGCTGTGGCTAAGATTCTCATTCACTTATGGTAAGATTTTGTGATAAGATCTTGACTTCTCCATACCAAAAATAATGGTAGAAGGAGATTCGGCCAGCAAGAAAGAGATTCTTGGAGGCATGGCTTGTCTCTGATTTTGCTCAACCACCACAGAAGGTAGCTAGGGTGGCTACGTGATGGAAGAGGCAGAGATTGGAGCAGATGAAGCCATCATCATCATGAAGCATCAAGGGCCAGAAATCTATCTTGGAGAGCAAGCCAAGGATGGAGCACTCGGATTGATGAAGTCTGATGACCAAGGAAGAACTAGAGGTATTTGCATGTTGGGTTTTGCATGAGTTACCTCTTCTCTCTCTTTGGCCGAACCGGTTATGTGTGAAGGAAAAGAAGTTAAGCTTGGTTTTTGTTTTAACTGTGAAGGCTTCTCCTCTCTATAAAAGGGGTGAATAGTCACGGTTTGATTCAAGGAGTTAGAAGTAAGCAGTGAGAGTGCAAGGCACAGGATTCTCATAGCTACCTAAACTTACAGATTTTCTTCTCCTTCAATGTATTCTGTTTAGTATTTTTTGTTTAATTTTGTCATGTCTTGAGTCTCATGGAAAAAGGCAACAGTGAGGTTTGTATGAAAAAGCCATAGAGCAGAAAAAGGCAGAGAGTGCAAAATTAAAAGAAAAAGCCATAGATGTCTTAGAGTTCCTTTGTTCATCTATGTTGTGTTTCATGATTCTGTGGGAATCCCCTTGTAAGTTGGGTTAGCACTTTACAGTTTGTAATCAGGTTGATTATAGTGAAATTCTATCATTGTTGTGATGGAGACTGGATGTAAGCTGCATTACACTTAGCAGCTGAACCAGGATATATCTGGGTGTAATTTTCTCTCTCTACTACTCCATTTCTGTTTCTGCTGCACAGGAGCTAAAACAAAAAATTATCTCGTGCCAAGTGACGAGACAAAAATAAAAGTCTCGTGGCTAGGAACGAGACAAAAACAGAAAAGTCTCCTCAAAGACCAGAAAAGTGTAATCAAGCAAAAAAGGGGCTAAGATTCAACCCCTCTTCTCTTAGCCACTGAAACCATCATTCTTCAATCTTACTCAAAATGAAAAAAATACACCAAAAAGATTCTATTAATAAATAAAATTTTGATGGAAAAAAATATAATGATTCCGTTTCTTTTTGGGAGGATGAGTCCTCAATAGCTTGTTTTTTTTTTATTCAATCCTGAAAAAATAAATAATCTTCAGGCAAATGAACATAATAAAATTTACAAAATATACTGAAAAAAAAACTTACTTTTTTTTCAGGCTTTTGATTTTTTTCTTCAATCTTCTTTCTCTTATTTCCTCGCTTTTTTTACTTCTTCCAATACATACAAAAAATTCTGTTAAAAAATAAAATTTTGACGAAAATAAAAAATATAGCATTATAATGATAATTTTTGAAGCTTATTCATCATCAGATTCACTTTCTTTTTCGGAAGATGAATCCACAATAACATGCTTCCTTTATTTGGATTCCATCCTGAAAAAGCAAATAATCATCAGGCAAATAAACACAATAAAATTGATAAAATAAAAAACATAATAAGAGCACCAGGTGCATCTCAATTCACACTGAAAGACAAATAAAGTATACCAAACCACAAACCAAAATAACACCGAAAGACAAGCCAAATACACCGAAAAATAATACTTATTTCTTTGCAGGTTTGTGAATTATTTTCCTCGATCTTTTTTTCTTATTTCCTTACTTTTTTCACTTCTGACAATACATTCAAAAAATTTTGTTAATAAATAAAATTTTAACGAAAAGCAAAACATAATATTTCAATGATAGTTTCAGAATGTTACTCATAATCAGATTCACTTTCTTTTTCGGAAGATGAATTCTCAATAACGTGTTTTCTTTTCTTGGATTCCATCCTGGAAAAACAAACAATCATCAATCAAATAAACACAATAAAATGGTAAAAAATACACGGAAAAAGAATACTTACTTCTTTGCCATTTTTTTAGGTCATTTTTTTTTGGTGTCTCCTCCGAGTCATCTTCAGAATTAGACTCGGATTCAGCAACACTTTCACTTTCCGAAGAAATAGTCTTCTTCTTTTTCTTCTTTTCTTCCTTCCTTTATCCCTTCTTTTTCTCTTTTTTAGTTATTTTCTCAGCTGTGCTATTTTCACAATTCCCTAAAACTGAAAAAATGTTTGTTTACACAATATATTTATAACAAATACATCGAAAATAAAGAAACAATTCTGTTGAGTTACCATGTCATCCTTGATCTCAGTTTTTATTCTTTCAACCAGTAATTACCTGGTCCAATGTTAGACCCACGGTGATCCAGGAATTGCATCCAGCAACCTATTTTTGTGTGTTGATTCGTAAAAATATAAAACTATTAGAGCAAAGAGACAGTCATTAATAGCATATTTCTTTTTCAATGTGCGTTATCTAATGCCCTTTATGAGAAAGTTGAGCACATGACTACCCCAATTTCATTCACGTATTGTTTCCACGTGAAGAATGGGTGGCATGTGAACCGAAAAAAATTTGTTTACCGTTGTCGACAATAAGAAGGACATCTGAATGTAGAGGATAAATGCCCTCTTGAATTTCAGCCGATTCTCCTCCCCATCAACACCCATCTCTAATATAGAGGTTGATAATTGCAAAAAAGTCTTGTCTTGGAAGCTTCTAAGAACTTCCTTATTCTCCTCACTAAGTTTTTGAAAGTTCATTTTGGTTGGATAGCGCGGCCCTGCAAAAAATATTTTAACAACACAGAAATAATTTGATAATATATCAAAATTGGATTTACAGAATATATTAGGAAATAGATTTTTACCAGATGCACTCAAGTCAAGGGCAGCTGCTATATTTTCTTGGATGATATTGATTATACCATACCATGCGTCCAATCTGTTACGGGACAGATGCCAATTGTTTCAATAGCTAATGTGGCACCTTCATGGCAGGGATATGCATCAAACCACCGAATCCTAGCTCTTGAACAATGGCTTTCTTGGCCTCGCTCATGTTTTGGAAATGATCATGAATCAATCTTGTGGAGCATCTCAAATCATGATTTTTCTGTAAATAAATGAGAATGGTGTAAATAAACTATATTTATACAAAATAAATTGAGTTGTTCAAATATATATATGCTTACATTATATTTTGGTGTTTTCTTTTACCATTTTTTCTGTAAAGAATAAAAAAAGGTTAATAGCTATAGGTAACAAGAGCACCAGGTGCACCTTGTAACACCCTACTACACAAAACTTTACGCTTAAGCCATAAAATAGAGGTGGTATGTGTCACGGCCCAAAATGAACCATGACCGGCGCTTAGGAAAACAGTTCCCTAGCAAGCCTATCAGACTCAAATATAAATTAAATAAGAAAGTTACAAATATTTTAAAGAAATTTACAGTTTCTAAAATGAATAATTTCATATTTTTATTAAAAGGTAAAATAAATAGATATGGATGGATCCTGCCTGTGACATATGGAGCATATGACGTCTAAGAACTCAACAAAAATGAAGTACCAATTGCAGATCATCACTCTTGAATAGAAAGCTCACACATTCAAGTATTTGTTCCTGAAAAATATTTAAAAAAAAACGGAATGAGTTTTGCAACCCAGTGACTAGACAATACATCTATAATCCACATGAGACCAGATAAACATTATCATAAAAATAATTTTAGTTAGAAAATAATAATTTATATGAATATGTGAATCAATAAGGGAGTTCTCATACAGAAATAAAATCAAATAGTCCACACTTAGGCGGCTCCACCTCTAAGGGTAGCCCTTTCCTCTCGTGTGTCCGTACGGAATAACAGATCCAACGTGTGGCCTACACGTTAGGCTAGCAACGCCCCTGCTAGCTGAGGTCTGAGCCAGATGCATCTAGGTTAACGTCATAACCGCCGTTAACTACGGTTTTCTAATACGAGCCTCCCAAACCAATTCAAAACATATAATTTCAAATACAACAAATCTTTGATCTTTTAAATATATAAGGTATCGAACCAAATCAAATCAGATAAAACTTTCTCATCCGAATCATATTCAATCATATTTTCTCAATCTTAAGGCATTTCAAACATATTTCACAATTCCAAAATAAGTGAGTACCAACCAAATTTCAATACTTCAAAAATACATATTCAAATAAAACCAAATGCTTTAAGATAATATAAACTTTTATTTTCAAACATACATATAGTCTCATAAAAATATATAGTCTCATGTGCATATTAAAATGAGTTTCACAAGGATAAGTATTTAGTTCTAACAAATCAATTAGTAAAATCAATTTAAAATCATTTGATAATAATTTTTGTGATAATAACTAAGTTCAAAGTTCCGTATATTAAAATAATTATAGACGTAAAACTAAACCATTATAAATGTAAAGTCTACTCACAACATGGTCCTAAGAGACCGAAGATATCGAACCCGGAGTGCCAGAATCCAAGGTGAGGAGGATTGAAGTAAAATAAAATGAATGAGCGCAGAATTTGGATCGAGACAATGGCAGCAACTTCCACGGTTACATCGCAGATGTAATCATAACATCAACAGCTCCAATCGTTCCATGATAGCACTAATACCAGTACTCAAGATAATTTCCAGCAGAAACGCAACAAAAATAGTGCGATAGTACTAAAACAGAGATATATTATCGCAATTAAAACCAGAGCATGTAAGAAAAGAAGAAAATATAGCAGAGTAAAGGTGGAAGCGTTACAGTTTCATAAATGGAGTCAGAGCAGGGGAAAAATTGTGCTGATTTAGAGACAAGAATGAAGGGAGTGTGGGGCTGAGCAAGATCACAACAGGGACGGAGACGGTTCATTAGTAGTGACGTCGGTGATGCTCCCCTGACGACGAGCTCCGTTGATGGCAACAGCAGACGCGACGATGGTGAACGGCTCCTCCATCGCGACTCTTTCTTCCTCCCTTCATTGGTCGACTCAAACTCTCCCTCTTCATTCAGAAATGACGGTGACCCCCAACAGAGATGGCGGCGGTTGAAGCTTAGCGGCGACGGAGACAAGGCACGGCGGCTGTAGCAGTTCGACGGCGGCGAGGCAGAACGGCGGCAGTCCTTCTTCCGCGTCTCCTCTCTCGCACTCGTCCCCCCTCTCGGACGCACCTCTCTCGGTTCTGGCCTCTGATGGCGATGCAACTGCAGTGAGCTGGACGCGGCTGATGGCAATGCGACGGGACACGAACGGCGTGCTACAGGCCGGCGGTGATGAGGTGCGACTCTCTCTCCTCGCATGGTGGCTCGGCGTGGACAGCTCCCGCCTTCCTCCTTCGTTCTCTTCTCGCGGTCTCCCCTTTTCTCTCTTTCCTTTTTTTCTTTCTTTCTTTTTTCCGCCAGGGTCTGGGGGTGTGTGCTGTGAGGAAGAGGGTGTGACGGGAGTGAGAGTGTGTGCGGTAGTGAGAGGTGAGTGAGTGTGTTAGAAGAGGGTTAGGGTTTGGTTTGAAAAAAAAGAGGAACAAGGGGTATTGTAGGGATTTTACAGTGTGGTATTACGACATCTAAAATAAAATATATACGTAATATAGTTGAAAGAAAAATTATTATCGAGGAGTCTTGAAAAAAGGTTTAAACAACAAGTCGCAAAAAGAAAAGTGTATCGCTTGCATGAACAAAAACTAGATTATGAAGAAAAGTAAAGACATATATATATATATATATATATATATATATATATATATATATATAAAATAAGAGCGGAATGTCAAAATATACAGAATATCAAGCTCCAATCTCGACTTGCGAAACTAAGACAGGCTAGAGAATATGTACATACATAGATGTATATAAGTATATCCCAAAATATCTCGACATACATGAAGTAAGCACCTAGTTCTCCAAAAAGACTTTAAGAGTATATACATAAATACATAACCGACAACCCAAAATATAACATTCCAACTTCGCTTGCCATAGGAATCTCCAGACGCTCTCTCGACCTGCATTTGAAAAATGACAACATATGTATGGAATGAGAACCAGAGATTTTCAGCATGGTGAAGGTGCCAACGTACATAAGATATAAGGTCCCGAAAAAGTCAAAGGTAATTCTAGAACTCCGACACTCAGAATTAAACTTAAAAAGATATACTAAACCAGTAGTAGGGTAAATTATCTAAGGTTCTCAAGTTCTAAACCTAATTTTAGCTCAATCCTTCACTTTCTGTTTTCCCCAATTCTCCAAAACACAAGTTGAACAACCCTCAGCGTCACCTACGCCTGCATGAGGGATCTCTCAATTGCAAAGACACACAAGACAAACAAAAAAAACACAAATAGAATACAGTTACAGCAGGTAGAACATATAGCAATTAGACATAGTTAATTAAATAGGCAAATCCAAATAATGCAAACTCAAACAAAACAGACAAATGCATATGATGTATGTCTGCCCTATGGTTGATGATATCATCTGTCGATTATATAGCCAACCCGACATATCCTGGTAGCTAACCCTAGACAGGAATACCCCATCATGGAGCAAGTGGGCCTGAGCCACAACCCCTTTGCTACTACCTAGGCGGGTATTTAAAGACTCAACCTGGAGCAAGTGGAATAATCCACTACTACTGCTACTACCCAGGTGTCACAATCACTAACTTAGAGCAAGTGGAACGAACCTAAATCCTTGCTACTGCCTAGGCGTCACAACTAAAAATTCATTCTCAACATCAATGCAATTCATCATTCATTCATTCATAACATTTTCACACTTCCCCAAACAATCCACATTAACTCAATCAGTAATCATATTTCATCATTCTCGATTAACCAACATCTTTTTAGTTCTCATTCACATCATAATCGGCACGTTTACATTCTTCTAGTTAGAACTCCATCCTCCGTAACCTTATTCTCTGCCATTTAACATCCCTTATAGGTTCACTCTCTTTCCTAAGCTTAAAAACTAGGTATCAGACCATAGAGAATAGTTACAAAGGTTTGAAAAGTTAGAGGATTGGTTTAGTATATAAAAATTCCATTTTTAGTCAAAACAGGGGTCTCTTGTATGCAAGTTTATGATCGTGTACGCGAGAGGACAAAACAGAAGGAACTTCTCGTGCAGAGTGTGCCGCTCACATAGAGCACAAAATTGGAAGTCAATTATAACATGTTCACGTTCATTAATTTGGATATGAACATTAAAATGTTACAAACAACTATTTTGATTGTCATTTACAGAAATAAATCATACAAAGTACTTGATATGAGCAAAGAAAACTTGAATTGTGATAGATATATTTTTACTGTTGTGGTGGATTGATCTCGTGTTTCAAGTTCAGATGGTTCCTCAACTTAATATAATTGTTTCTTATATCATGAGCAAACTTTGCAAGTAAGTTTCACAACTCATAATTGGATAGAGATACATGTAATAGTACCATGCATGAGATAAGATGTCATTGTTTATAGGATGTGTATTTTCTTAGATTGGGTCTCTATTATATGCTCTTTTTATTTTTTTTGTCGTACTTATTGCATAAAGTTAAGGCAAAATTATATTTCCTTTGAATAAATGGGTTGGGTCAAGTAATGTAGCAAAAAAAGACTAATAATTATCATGCTTAAATTTATGTTAGAAGGTGTTTGAACATAAGTAGCATGTGTTGGCACGATGGTTTTTTTTTTTAGTTTTGAAACAAGAATTATTCTCTTATGCTCAGCGTAACAGAGTGAGTGTATGTCAGGTGAATGTTGAGCCTCCCAACATAAATATTTTCGGTAAATTTTAAGATCTGCAAACCAATTGTGACTTGTCCATACCACTTAAAATTTCTACTTAGACCAATCCCAACCTATGAAGCAAATGTAAACAAAAGAAAAGATGAATAAATTAAGAACAATGTTATTTTGACATATCTTTTAAATGCTTCGTCAGTTCTGGTTATATCTTTTGGGGAACAACTGGAGAGAAATATTGGTACAAGAATATTTTTTAGTATTTCAACCAGTTTGCTAAGAAATGTTTTATTATTTTTTACAGATGGAACTCACTGCAGTGCAGACTCTTGCATCAGCGGTTATTTACAGTGTTATCCACTTGGTCTTCGGAGGGTAGCTGAGCCAACAGTTTTGATGTACACATTCATGTACAGCTTTGCAAAGTATAGAAAATATTTAGGACACATTGTTCCTGCCTTGGACTGGATGGTATCTTTTGAGCTCTTTGAGTGTTGTGTGTGTGCATGTTCTTTTTTTTAAGCATTAACTACTAATGAATCTGAGATAACTTTATTCATTTATTTATTGTCTTATTTTACTTTTAGGGTGTGTGTTTGGAGTTTGGACATGGATACAAGGTAACCACTCTAATTAGATTTGCTCCATTCCGAATATCAAAATTAAAGGTAATGCACTCCCTTCAATCTATTCTCATCGTCATCATACTTCCATATACTTCTTCCTTTCTTTCTTTGTTATTCCTTCCCTGTTATCGATTCAGCATCTATATAATTTCTTGATTATTGTCCTTTCAATCTCTATAAAAGACTATAATAATTGACTAGCAACATGCTTCCAACATTCTTGTGCCACTTAATTGCCAGTATGCATTGTAATATCTCAATAGTGTTTTCTCTTTTGTTTTGCATTTTTTGCATGAAGGAGTTATGTCCTAACACTATTAAGTTAGGATGATATTGTAGATTGACTCTCCATTCCATTATTTATTTTTTTAACTAATTTTCAGTGAATGATTGTTTATTTCTATCTCATTTTTGCATGCAGTGTTAAATTGGACATGACTCTTTATGAAAATTTTGCTAACAGGTAAGCAATTGTTTACAATTCTTTATAATAGTCTTTTTTCCCTTTTTCTTTGCTTTTTTATTTTTTATTTTCTTGAGTATTTATTATTTTATAAATACATAACTTTTTCCTTTTTTTTTTCTAAAATTTCTAGTACATAACTTTTTTCTTTTTTTTTTTTAATTTTTAAAATTTCATCACTCTTTAGTTCTACATTATTATAGGGGCACGCATCTTCATCTTCTATCGCTGCTTTTTTCTAATTTTTTATTTCCTTTTATTCTAATATGTTGTTCTTCCTTTCAAAGTGAAACAGGTGAAGGTGACATTTGAATGGTTGCTATAGTGGATGAGGAAAAAGTGTTTCACCAATCACATGTTCTTCATAAGCCATGTGGGTACATTGGTAATTTTTTTTGTTTAATTTCTCCTTTAGGAATTGGCATTCATTGGTTATTTCTTAAACTTTAAAAGTATAAATATAGTATTTTTTTAAAACACAATTTACACTATAGTTGGTGATTCTTGAGGAAGTGATGTATTGCATTGGTGCAAATGTTGCTTCTGCTGGTGCCACGTTATTGGAATAAGTTTATATAATTGATTTTGAAGCACTTGATTTCTTACATATAAAAATGCCCATGTCCAACCACCCTAACTACCGAGCAACCATTCTTCACCATCAAGATCAAGATCTGGTGATAGTAACAACCCCCTTTACTAACTCATTATCCTCCTTCGCCTTCTCTCAAAAGTTACATATGGTATCTTCAATTTTGTTTTCCTATGTACCTTTGTCTAATTAATAAAATTATTTTTCTTTGTTCACTATTTATTTATTTATTTATTTTGGTAAATGAGAGTCAAACAAACTGATTATTTACTATTTGTTTACTTTAACCCAATTGAATTAGTTGATTTAAAATGGAAAGGTTTTGCTTTGTTACTTAACTTAAAATGCATATAATTACACATGTGATGTGTTCCTTTAAAAAATTTAAATGGTGAATTTTTATATGTATTGGGTCATTTGCAGTTTTCTTATCCCTTGTGGTTTTAACAATTCAAAATTAACCATTGCCAATCCCTTAATCTGCACGGATTCAAAGAATTTTTATCTGCCACGGTCACTATGTCATGTTTACTATTGTTTTGGTTGCTATTATAGATGGGCTCCGGTAAAGAGCTCTTATGAACTATCACTTAATCCTGTTGTGATAAGCATAGGGGTGCCAATTTAATGCATTGTGACTTTTTTTACAATAAAAATTGACTCTATATTAATGTAATTTGAAAAAGAGGATCTTAGGCAATTATAAATAGAGTAAGTATATGAGATAATAGATACACACAATTATAGCAATAAAATAATTTTTATTCTCTCTCTTATATTATTTTCTTTTATATTTTACTACAATATAATTAAATATATCTATTAATATAGTAATTTTAGTAAACATTACTACTAGAGCTATTTAGTTATATTTTATATTTCATATTTGTTATCTCTTTCTTATTTATTTATTTAGTTATTTCATAACACGTTATCAGCACGAGACTCTGATCAAATTTTTAGGAAAACTCAGGTAACAAATTTTCATTATGTCGAAACTCTCTCATCTTGAATTCAATGCTCTTGATATATCTGGAAACAATTATTTATCATGGATATTAGATGCTGAAATTCATCTTGATTCAATGGATCTTGGAGATACCATTAAGGTTGAAAATAATGCATCCCAGAAGGATAAAACCAAAGCCATGATTTTTCTTCGTTGTCATCTTGACGAAGGATTGAAAAATGAATATCTCACATTAAAAGATCCTGTAGATCTTTGGAAATACCTTGAAGAAAGGTATAATCATAAAAAAACGGTAATACTTCCTCAAGCCCGATATGAATGGACGCACTTGTGTCTACAAGATTTTAAATCCATAAATGAATATAATTCTGCAATGTTTCGAATCACCTCACGAATGAAATTATGTGGGGAAAAGATAACTGATCATGATATGTTAGAGAAAACTTTCTCAACCTTCCATGCCTCGAGTGTGCTCCTACAGCAACAGTATCAAGAAAAAGGGTTTAAAAAATATTCTGAATTAATTTCTTGCCTTCTTGTTGCTGAACGCAACAATGAGTTGCTCTTGAAAAACCATGAAGCGCGTCCAGCTGGCGCCGCCCCATTTCGTGAAGTAAATGCAGAAAATTACCCCAGAAGAGGTAAATGGCAAGGTTTTAATAACAAGAAAAATTATGAAAGGAAAAGGAATTATATTCAAAAGAGAGGATCTCACCAGAAGTGGGATAAAAAAAGAAATATCGGACATAATAAATCAACAGAGGATAAGTGTTTCTGTTGTGGTGGAAAGGGCCATTGGTTACGTACCTGTCGTACCCCAAGGCACCTAGTTGATCTTTACCAGGCATCTTTGAAAAAGGATGACAAAGGAAAGGAAACAAATTTTGTTTCAAATGATACTAAAAATTTCACCACTCATTATGATGTATCTAATTTCTTTGAGGATCCTGAAGGAAATATTGGTCATTTGATCAATGATGGAATAGTTTAATGTGTGAGATTGTTAAGTATTCATGTAAATAAATAATGTAAAAAAACTTATTGTTAAGTTTTGTTTTCTATGTATTTAAGTTTCAAAAATGATGTATATAAATAATGAAATATTAATGTTTATGAATTTTGAAATCATTAAATGTGTCATGTTTTAAAATAAAATTTTAGTATATGACATTATTTTTATACAGTGAAAAATAATTTCGATCAAGTATTCAATTTAACTGTGCATACTATTCATTTTATTATTATTTGTCTTTGAAGAAAATAGCAAGGATATATAATGAAGATGTATGCCTTGCGGATAGTGCAAGTTCACACACTATTCTCAAAAGTGATATATATTTTACCCATCTTGTGCCAAAAGAAGAATGTGTTAATACTATTATTGGCTCAGGCAATGTGATTGAAGGCTCCGGAAGAGCTATACTTTTGTTTTCCAGAGGAACGAAATTCATAATAAATAATGCACTGTTGTCTACCAAGTCTCGAAGAAACTTGTTGAGTTTTAAAGATATTCGCCGAAATGGATATCATATTGAGACTATGAATGAGGGAAGTCATGAGTATTTATGTATCACAACTCATGATCTAAATAAAAAGGTTATATTAGAAAAGTTGCCCTCACTTTCATCTAGGTTGTATTATACCAAGATTAGTGCAATTGAATCACATGCCACTGTAAACTAGAAGTTTACCAGCCCAAATGAATTCATAACTTGGCATGATAGATCGGGTCATCCGGGAACAACCATGATGCGGAGAATTATTGAAAACTCCCATGGGCATTCACTAAAGAACCAGAAGATTCTTAAATCTAGTGAATTTTGTTGTGCTGTATGTTCTTAAGGGAATTTAATTTTAAGGCCATCACCAGTAAAGATTGGATTTGAGTCCCCTGAATTCCTAGAAAGGATTCAAGGTGATATATGTGGACCTATTCATCCACCATGTGGATCTTTTAGATATTTTATGGTCCTAATAGACGCATCTTCGAGATTGTCACATGTGTGCTTATTATCTTCTCGCAACCTGGCGTTTGCGAGATTACTGGCTCAAATTATTCGATTAAAAGCATAATTTCCAGAAAATTCAATCAAAACAATTCGTCTTGATAATGCTGGTGAATTTACTTCCCAAGCTTTTGATGCTTATTGTATGGCTAATGGAATAAGTGTTTAACATCCAGTAGCTTATGTTCACACACAAAATGGATTAGCAGAATCATTTATTAAATACCTCCAATTGATTGCTAGATCTTTACTTATGAGAAAAAATCTCTCAACCTCAGTTTGGGGCATGCTATTTTACATGCCGCAGCACTTATTTGTTTGAGGCCAACGAGTTATCATCAATTCTCCCCTATGTAATTAGCTTTTGGCCAGCAGCCAAATGTTTCCCATTTAAGAATATTTGGGTGTGCGATATATGTTCCCATTGCACCACCTAATCGCACCAAAATGGGACCCCAAAGAAAATTGGGGATATATGTTGGATATGATTCTCCCTCTATAGTGAGGTATCTAGAGATACAAATTGGAGATGTATTTAAAGCCCGGTTTGCGGATTATCATTTTGATGAATCAAAATTTCTAACATAGGGGAGAGAATAAGTTTCCTGAAAAAGGAACTATATTGGAATGCATCATCGTTGATGCATTTAGATCCTCGATCAGGGTAATGTGAACTAGAAGTTCAAAAGATTATACATTTGCAAAGAATAGCAAATGAATTGCCTGATGCATTTTTCGATACAAAGAGGATAACCAAATCTTATATACTAGCAAAAAATACCCCAATTCAAATTGATATCCCAGTAGGACAAGTAGCCACTGAAGCAAATACACGCCAGAAGCGTGGCAGGCCTGTCGGTTCCAAAGACAAAAATCATTGAAAGAGAAAAGAGGTAAATACTATTCCTGTTGGAAAAGACATAGTAAAGACACCTGCAGTTGTCCAAAATTCTGACATAGTTTTAACGCCAGAAGACGTTTAGGTACCTGAAAATTATGAAAATGACGAGATCTCGATAAATTATGTTTTTGCAGGAGAGAAATGGGACCGAAATAAGACAATTGTCAATGAAATATTTGCATATAATGTGGCATTAAATATCATGCATGAAAATAAGGATCTTGAGCCAAGATTAGTCGAAG
This sequence comes from Arachis hypogaea, assembly GCF_003086295.3. Lineage (NCBI taxonomy): Eukaryota > Viridiplantae > Streptophyta > Magnoliopsida > Fabales > Fabaceae > Arachis > Arachis hypogaea. The sequence continues at coordinate 14,503,700 of NC_092039.1, forward strand.
AATGTCAACAAAGAAATAATTTGCCAAAATGGGAAGAAGCCATGAAGGCTGAATTAGACTCACTTGCAAAACGTGAAGTCTTTGGACATGTAGTCCGTACACCTGCAGATGTAAAACCTGTTGGATACCGATGGGTATTTGTGAAAAAACAAAATGAGAAAAATGAAGTTGTGCGCTACAAAACCCGACTTGTGGCACAAGGTTTTTCACAAAGGCCCGGTATAGATTATGAGGAAACGTATTCCCCTGTAGTTGATGCGATAACATTGCGTTATTTGGTCAGTTTATCTGCATATCATAAACTGCATATGCATTTAATGGATGTGGTAACAACCTACTTATATGGCTCATTAGATCGTGATATCTATATGAAAGTCCCTAAAGGATTAAAGATATCTAAACTATCCAATGAATATTCACAGGAGTTATACTCAGTCAAATTGCAAAGATCTTTATATGATTTAAAGCAATCTGGACAAATATGGTATAATCGTCTTACTGAGTATCTGGCCAAAAATGAATTTAAGAATGATGATATCTGTCCATGTGTTTTCATAAAGAAATCTGCATCTGGATTCATTATAATTGCTGTGTACATTGATGATTTAAATATCATTGGGACTCCTGAAGAGATTCCAACAATTATAAAAAACTCTAAAAGAAGAGTTTGAGATGAAAGATCTTGGAAGAACTAAATTTTGTCTCGGCCTGCAGATTGAGCATATAAAAAATTGGATCTTTATTCATCAAACAACATATACAGAAAAGATCTTGAAAATATTTTATATGGATAAGTCACATCTATTAAGTACCCCAATGATTGTAAGATTTTTGGATGTGAAAAAGGATCAATTCCGTCCTAAAAAAGAAAATAAAGATATCCTTGGTCCAGAAGTACCATATCTTAGTGCCATTGGAGCGCTAATGTATCTTGCTAATAATACACGACCCGATATATCATTTGCTGTGAACCTACTAGAAAGATATAGTTCCTCTCTAACCAGAAGACATTGGAGTGGAATCAAACAAATATTTTGATATCTTCATGGAACGGTTGATATGTGATTGTTTTATCCATATAGATCCAAGTCACAATTAGTTGGCTATGTAGATGCTGGATACTTGTCTGATCCACATAAAGGGAGATCTCAAACAGGATACCTGTTCACATATGGTGGTACAACTATATCATGGAGGTCCATGAAACAGATGATTGCAGCAACATCTTCTAATCATGCTGAAATACTAGTGATACATGAAGCTAGTCGCGAGTGTTTTTGGCTCAGGAGTCTGATCCAATATATTCTGTCATCATGTGGACTGATTGATCATAAGATAGCTCCAACTGTCCTGTTTGAAGATAATACAGCATGTATTGCTCAACTTAAAGGTGGATACATAAAAGGTGATAAAACAAAGCATATTTCTCCCAAATTCTTCTTCACTCATGATCTTCAAAATTAGGGGACAATTGATGTCCAACAGATCCGCTCAAGTGACAATCTGACAGACTTATTCACAAAGTCACTCCCAAATTCTCATTTGAAAGATTGGTACATGAAATTGGGATACACCGATTTCGAGACATTAAATGATGTCGACAAGAGGGGGAGACTGTACTCTTTTTCCCTTTGTTAGTTTTTTTTCCATTGGGTTTTTCTTGACAAGGTTTTTAATGAGGCAGTCCCCATCACAAAGGATATTGTACTCTTTTTTCTTCACTGAAGTTTTTTCCCATTCGGTTTTTCTTTAGTAAGGTTTTAACGAGGCAATAATCCTAAATGGTCATCCAAGGGAGAGTGTTGTGATAAGCATGGGTGGATGCCCATTTAATGCATTGTGACTTTCTTCACAATGTTGGGCGGTGTAATATTAACTATGAACGGTGCTTTATTTTCCTAGGATTGACTCTATATTAATGTAATTTGAAAAAGAGAATCTTGGGCAATCTATCTATTAATATATAATAGGAGAGTAGTAATAGGTTTGTTATCTGACAAGTGTCCAGCTTCAATGATCAACAAGTGGTATGTCTGCACTCATGACAAGTGGTACACTAAAAAAACTAATAATAATAATCAATATATGATATGATGAAAGATAATCCTACCGAACGAAACAAAAGCCTGAAGTTGTCAGTATTCAATACAACAACAGAAATTAGGCGGGATATTTGAAATTAAAATCAAATTTGGATTCTTCTCATATTTCACCGGTGGGCGCGTTCTTTCCCTTTTGGATCAGAATTTAAACTTGAGCATTTGAAATTAGGGTAAGAGTGAACAAATTTAAAATTAGAAGTTTAAAAATCAAAGCTTTCCTTGATTTCTTTCAATCTCTCTTTCTCTTCTTTCTTTCTCGCGCGCTCTCTCTGGTTGATTTTCTTTTATTATCTTCTTCGTCCATAACGACGACGTGGTAGAAGTACTGGACAAGTCACAGGCAAGAGAGTTGAATATCAAGAAGAGGAGAGGAAGATCTAAGAGACGAGGAGGCAGAGGAGGAGATGCAAGCTTCAGGAGCAGAGGCGAACAGAGCTTTCACGGTGATTTCAGAGGCGGCAGAGTGGGGAAGAAGCAACACAACAAAGATAGGATGTTCATCGCACCCCCTTCAAGCAACTTCCTTTCTGTTGCTGCGCGTAACTACTCTCCCTCTAACTCTCCCTAAGCTTCCCCTTTTTATGTTAATTATCTCTTCATCTTATACTTTTTTAACAATTCAGGCTTTCATTTACTCCGTTTGAATATCCAGTGTACACAACTGATGGGAGTATATGATAAATTGGGTTTGCAAATTTACTGGTAAGCCATCACAAGTGTTTTTCTTAATCGAAAGTTAATGGGCTGTTATATGATAAATTGGGTTTGCAAATTGGGTGCAGGAACATAATCTTGTAGCATAATCCCGTGCAAATTAGGTGCAAATTGTGAGTTACTGTAAGCCATCACTCTCTCTCACTTCCGCTGCATTGACTTGCTATTCCTTTTGCTTTTTCTGCGTTGAGATGCATTTGGTTGAGAAACCTCGAGCTTGAGCTGAATGGTGAATTATAATTGCATGTTTCTTTGTGTATCGTTTTCTTCAATTTTTTAGGAAAGAATATTCATGATTGAGGAATCGAACTGTGTTTTTTTCTTCTCCTATTCTTTTCTGCCATTAAATATTTTTTTTATTGAAATACAACGTCTTGAGTAAAATATTAAGGAAGTTTATACTGTATGAGAAGGACAAGAAACTAACGTTAAGAGCTTTTCTCACATTGTCGATGATTTGTTTGATTTCCTTCTCTTTTATTTGGTGATATAAGCTTCAGGTTTCCATCAAGTTGGTCTGTGAGTCTGTGACTCGGGTTTTAATAAACTGAAAATTAAAAATTGTAAAGGATATTCATACACATCATTAGAGGAAAACCTAGGGAGAAAGTACGTCTGAATATTCAAAAAAAAATATTGAAGTTTGATTATTAAACCGTATTATCATTGTGATTGTTCATCAGCTACTTATTCAATGTAGCTTTATATTGCTGATTAGGTTGTGGATGCAATTCAAATATCTATACATATATACTTTTACATGTAAATATATAATTCCTTTTAATACATTAGCCTCAACAGAAAAAATAATTAATTGCTTTCCTTTACTATAAACTGCAATCAAAAGCCAAAGAACCAACAGTATAATTGTTGATCAGTTTTTAAGGACTGTTTGCTGTGATATCAATTTTCAATCTCTTGGATATGAGTCTTTCATCTAATATTACTATGTAAGGCTCTGAACTGATGTATAGATAGTGAAAATTGTTGTATTCCTTAAAACTGTGATTGAATCAGAGTAAAAAAGCTTTGTTTTTTGAGAATGTTGATGCGATCTATGTATGTTCTCCATGTCTTTTAAAATTTTCATAATTATTCTACAGTGTCTGTTGAGGGTCCTTAGAAAGGAGAACTCAATCTTATTAACTGCCTCTTCAGTGTTTCTTCCAGTTCACCCAATGATGGTTTCAGTTATTCACACTAGGCTGAAAGAGGTAATATTTGTGAGAACTTTGTCCTTAACTTTTAAATGTTGAATGGTTAGGGTTTCTTTAAATATAGCATCCATATGACCACCTTAATATTTAATATAAAGAAATTAAAAATTAATTGTGGGATTAGAATCAATCTTCTTTAATTGTTTTTGTAGCAAAATCTTAATAAATATGATAAACTACATGAACTATATATGAATTATTGAGAATTTTTTATTTGTCCTCTGATCAAATGATATTGGATTTTGGATAAAATTTAATTTGTACATTTGATAGTTGTTTATTTATTCTTTTTGTTGTTTGATAGCTTACAAGCCAGCCAGAAGCACCAGATAGGGTAGTGGCTCAATGGCATCTCTGGAAGAGCATAGTGGCAGAATGGTGTGCCGTACTGGAAGAGGAGATGATTAGGAGATCTTGATGTCAGAAACGGTGGAATGATTCGACAAAAGAGGGGAGCACACAGACAAGCTTTTGGTGGTTCGAATTCACTCCCTCAAAGCATCAGAATGAGTTTCCATCAATGCCTCCTGTAAACTCAGCTTACTCTATCCAGTCAGATGCAGTTGAAAATGAATCATATCAAAGCTCCCTAAAGTACCCCAGCAAACATGTATTATTCTATCATTTCATTTTTGGATTTTGATTATATTTTGTTATGACTAAAATAACACAGATTTATGGATTTGCACCCACCATCACATTGTTAGAAATTTTTCATTTAGTATGTCAATTCTCTCATCACTAGCACTTCACATATGCCAATATAAATTTTCTCGAAAGATGTTGAGTTCTTGATTTATTAGCTGGAATTGGTTTGAATAAAAAGGATTTGTTTTTGAAAATTCTATAACAGATAATTTTGGAGTAATGAAGATCATCAAGTAATGCAAAAAATAATTCTGTAAGAGAATTTTTTGCTGAAATGTGAACATGAGTTGTGGTGTTGTGCATGTCTTTGGTTCAAGGGAGGCTTACCCTTCAAAAGCAGTGCGAGCTGAGTTACTTTGAACATACTTTCGAGTACTGGTAAGTGGTAACTAAGCTTTGTCCCTCTCTTTTTCCTTCTATAAGAAAAAATTAAAGATAAAAAAAAAACAAACAAAGAAGGGTCTATTTTGAGCATACTTTCAGGTAAGATATTTTGAGCATACTTCAATATCTTGGATTGTTTTTTATGTTACATCATTAATGCTATTAACTATATTTATATTATATGGATTAATTCTGTGGATTACAAGATAAGAAGATTATAATAGGCTAAGGCCATTGAGTTACAAACAAGCTGATGTGTTTTCTTTGTATTTTTCTTTCTTCAGCAAACCCAGTTGTGAGAATGTTTCCAAAAAGGTTATCTCATCAGTAGGGGTGTGGTCATTAACAAAGGATTATTCATGGGATACTATTATTTGTCATGATTCTGTTGATGTGAGATGGACAACACTTGGTGATCTCTTAATTAATGAAAAACTTTTGGGATTCTCATACTACCGAAACTTTGTTGTAGTCTGTGTAGCAGATATATCGGTAGGATTATCTTTTGTCAATCTGTTATTTTCAGTGGCAATTTTGAGTTTTTGAGTGCCAAATTTTTAATTTTCAATAGAGATTTGAGAAATTACATGTGTATTTATAAACTACTCTATGAACTCAAAATGATTTATAAACTACTCTATGAACTCAAAATGAACTCAGTAAACAAATTGATTTGAGTTTCAAAATGATTTTGTTTTTAAAAAATTATATGACATAGAGAAAAGAAAGGATAAAAACATTTCGATGTTATATCCATTTTGTTTTGAATATGGTCCCATCATCACGTTGTTAGCAATTCTTAATTGATCAGTTGAGTTTTAATTAATTGGATCCTACACTAAAATATATTTATGCTTTCCTCTTTATTATGAAGTTTGAATATATCTTTTGTTTTGAGTTAACAAACTAAGACTAAATTCTAATTTATTTTGTGTTTTGCTCTAATAAAAAAATGTAAGTTTAAATATATATGTCAGTAATAAGCTTCAATGGAGAGTTTGGTTCAATGCATATTCATTAAGTACTTCCTCAGATGAATGGCAGAAAAATGTGTTACATGCATATCATTCTGGACTTACTTTCAAATGCTAACACCAACAAAATGTGAGATTATAAAATGTTTGCAAATGTTTTTTTTTTCAAAAATAAAATAAATTGAGCCCTTATATTGAATCCAACCACTATGAGGTTGTGAATATTATATGCATCACTTTTGTATATGATTTTTCTTTTAATATTTAAAGTGAAAATCTATTATGGTGCTTGGTAATTGTGCAGGGAGTTTTCATATTTTTGTAATTAGAGGACTTGCGGGAGATAGTGAAATCCAAAAAGGTAGTGTTTTGGAAGCTGAAGTTGAGATGTTCAAAAAGTTTTTAGAGACAAGTGAGTGATTGTATATTTATCAAAAAGTTTTATTTGTTTTGGACATTGATTTTATATGTTATTTTAAACTTTGCATTTGGCCTTTATGTTAAAAGCTTTTATCTTGATCATTGATTAGGGAATCTATTTTGTTTTTTTATTGGTGTCTTTTATATTAACCACGTGGACCTTTCATAAGTTCTTTATTCTATTTAAGTTAATTTTCAATATTTTTGTGTGTATTTATTATTTGTTACTATTTTGGATTTTTATGTTCTCCTCCATTATGGGGCTCGCAATGTTCAAAGTGTTAGAAATGCTATAGTTTTAATATTAATTCTTTTATGATGTTCTTAGTGTGCTTTTGATCATTTCTGCTAAGCCAACTTGACAGAGAATGTGAATTTCTAGACACACAAGAGGATAATGAATGACAATCTTCTAATTGGTCTTCAAAAAATGAGTTGTATTTCGGTATGGGATTTATTTTTCCTTTCATATGAATTTATTAGATCATTGTGAAATATTCTTATTTCTTTTCATATGGTGAATCCCACCCCCATTGGATATTTTGCATTCCAATAAGAATTTGCAAATGGTAGTTTTATTTAAAATCCTAGAAAAATTCTTCTCCTTCAATTTGGTGAGCATTTCTTTCTATATGCATATGTTACTAATGGGAGAATAATAGGTTGGTTTGGCAAGGGCTTCTTTTTTTACTTCTCTTTTTAAAGAATATAATCTTTTGTCATGTTTTATGCTTGATTATATTTCTTGCATTCTGTTATTTTTTTATTATATTTAATAGATTAGTAATTACAATTAGTTTCTAGGTGTTTACTTTTAATTAGTTGTTGGGCTTTAGGCTGTTCAATTTGATGTGAGTTGTCTTAATTTACGTTAAAAATTACTGTTCATGATATTCACATCTATCTTTGTTATCTTTCTGATTTTTGTTTGATGGCAAATCTCAACTTTGTTATTATAAACAGAATTGTTTGAAGATCAAGCAAAGACATTGGTAAATATTGCTGTTGACAGTGGATGTTACATATATCAAAGTCCAAGCTTAAAGATTCTCATGGATTATCCCAACTTTAAAAAGATGACTTCATTGCAATTTCATGATTGGCCTAAGGTAAAAATATCTTACAGGAATTTAGATACCAAATTCACATATTTGTATGCACGGTATACACTATTTTGGGCGGTTTTCGTAGGTGTGTATGTCTATACTTTGGATCTTTCAATATTTTTTTATGTTTTTGGTAAATTTGTATATAACATAAAAAAAAGAAAGATATCGAGAAAAGGAAAAATAAGATAACACTTGAATTTTAAAAAGGAAAGACTGTGAGAAAAAGAAAAATAAGATAACACTTGAATTTTTTCTTCTTTCTGAAACTATGCCACCTGTTCCGAGGGTTACCTGAAACGTGTAGCTCGGTCGTCTTGGAGAAGCCCGAGGTGGGGGGACTGATGACCCGAGGTTGATATGCAGAGTGGTTGGTGGTTGTACCTGCAATGACACTCTGATGCTTAAGTTAGCATGGGTCCAAGCAGATATGTGTAGAATGTGGAATGTATGCCATACCTGGGTGCTCCAGTGTATTTATAGTAGTTGGCCGTGATCTCCCCTGGATAAGATATTCTTATCTTATCTTATCTTTTGGGAGTTTTATCTCTATCTTTGTGGAACCGCCTTTTCTAGGCCTTTTCGGCCTTTAGGTTTTGGGTTGCGTTCCTTTTGGTGGGCCTTTTTAGCTTTGTTGTCCGAGGTCCGACCTCAGGCGTGGGCCTTGGGACGAGGTCGGACCTTTCATGGATTTTGCCGAGTTTGGAGGAGTCCGGTCAGGGTATGAACAGTGCCCCTGCCCGAGTTCGTCCTTTTTGGGAGGTCGAGCTCGGGCATAGTAGTTTTTCAAAATTCAAAAATGGCCGTTTCCTGCATTTATTTGCATTTTACCGTTTCTCCTCGATTTCCGTTCGGGCTCTGTGAAGGCATTATTTATTTTCTCCCTTCCTTTTTCTTTGTTTATTCCGTTCCTTCCTGTTTTTCTAAGTTTTCGCCATCTCTTTTTCGAGCACCGCTTCTTTTTTCTCTTTGTTCTTCTTCCCCGAATCTTTCCGTGCGTTTTTCCGGGGTTTCCTCTGTGCCGCCGTTTCGTTCTCCTTGCTTTCGGAGCTCGTCTTCTTTCTTTCTTCCAGGTTTGTTCTCATCTCTTTTCTTTGTGCACATATGCTCCTGTTCTTTTGTGTGGCTCTTTGTCTGTTTCTTTTTCTTTATGCCTGGGTTGCCCCCAAAAGAGGCGCCGCCGTTGTTGTTTGCATATGGGGGGGGCTCTTTTTTGTTTCTCTGACGTTTTTGTTTCGGGTTTTGCTGAAATGGGTTTTTTGCTGTCTTCTTTATGTGATTTTTGCTTGCTGTTGTATTTCTTCTTTGTAGGTAAGAGTTTTTATGTCTCGAAAGGTTCTTCAAGCGATGTCGACCAAGATTCCAAGTGGTCTTGGTTGGGTAGACCCTCTTCCTTTAAGAGTCCCTTCTGTGGTAGATTCTGAATATTTAGCTAGGTTCCGTAGGCACTGTAGTATATGCGAAAATAGAGAGTCTGAGAGAGATTATGAACTAGTAGCCCCGGATTCCGAGGAGAGAGTGTGCTTCCCGCCTTTAGATGGTTCCGAGAAGCTCTTCTTTTATGCTTATGATTGCTTTTTCTCCAAGCTGAGTGTCCGACTTCCTTTTACCGACCTGGAGTCCGAGGTGTTATGGTCTTGTAACCTTGCCCCTACGCAGCTTCATCCAAATTCTTGGGCATTTTTAAAGCTGTTTCAACTTTTGTGTCAGTTTTTGGGCGTCTCTCCCTCTATTTCTCTTTTTTCCTATTTGTTTGTGTTGACGAAGCCGGGTTCGGGTGGAGGGAAGGTATCTTGGGTCTCTTTTAGGGCTAACCAGGGGAGGAAGTTTTGTACCCTGTATGATGAGTCTTTTCACGATTTTAAGAACTTTTATTTCAAGGTCCGGGCTACTGGGGACGTCCGACCTTTCTTTCTAGATGAGAGTGGGGAGCCTTCTTTTCCTCTTTGTTGGCAGGAGAATATAGTGTCTGCTAAGTATACTTTTGAGAGTCTAGATGAGGTGGAGCAGGCTTTTGTGGGTGTGGTGAGCAGTTTATGGGGTCGGGCACCTCACTTGGACACGAAGAAAATGTTGGGAGATCCAAGCCTTCTCCGTTCCGAGTTAGGTAGTTCCCGACCTCTTCGAGATTCACCTTTTCTTAGTATTTTGGTTTTGCTTGTTTTGGTGGAATTTCTGTTGTGGTAATCCTTTTCTTTTTATTTCTGCAGAGATGTCTTCTTAGGCGGATTCCATGAAGTTTCTTCGTCGGACGAAGAAGTCTGTGGCTGCTCGAAATATCGAGGCTGGGGAGGCTTCTGCCTGATCTTCTCCGCAGAAGACTATTGTGGGTGTTCAGACTCGGTCGAAGACTATTCCGACTCCCCAGTTCCGAGCTATAAGTCAGGATCCTCCGACCTCTGGTCCTGCTACCTCTTCTCCTCCTCCGTCCTCGGGTCCTCCTCCCAAGAAGCAGAAGACCTCTCAAGAGCTTGCTGGTTTCAATGATAAGGACTTTGATGCTCTTGGTTGGATTGAGCAGCATATTCTCCCTCAGACCTTTATTTCTACTGATGATGTGTCTATGGAGCATCATTTTCAGTATATGGCGCGGAGCTGTGTCCGGATGGCTAGTCTTCATGCCGCTATTGCCCGGGAGTTCAAGAAATCCCCCATTGGTGCGACCAGCTCCCGACTTGAGAAGGCTCAATCTGAGTTCGAGAGGATTAGTGAGCTGAAGGCTGCTAGGATTACTGAGCTGGAGGCCTCTTTGGAGAAAGAGAAAGCTAAAGCTACCGCGGCTGTGGCGGCAGCGAAAGCATCTGAGGAGATGGCGAAGGCGGCGACGGAGAATTATACTCGGATATATGCCGAGCTTGTGGAGACCAGGGAGAAGTTGCAATCTGCTCAGGATGATTTTTACGAGCTAGAAGGTCATGTGGCTAAGGGTATGGATGCTATGTTCGAAAATTTGAAGGCTCAGGTTCGGGTTTTTGCTCCTGACCTGGATCTGAGCTTATTTAGTACGGATAACGTTGTTGTGGGGGGAAAGATTGTTCCTGCGCCCAATGAGGATGAGGTTCCGGTGTCCGACCCCAAGGTTCCGGTTGCGGACCCGACTTCACTTTTGGCCGGGGATGGATCTGGTGTGGAGGTTTCAAGTCGGGATGACGGTGCTGTTGATGCAGTTCCAATTTCTATGTTTCCTCCGCAGCCTTCTGTTGATGTGGAGTCCGGAAAGGACCTTGATCCTCTGTAATCTTTTATTTTTGGTTTTTTGCCCGACCTGTGGGCTTCTTTGCTTTTGGATGGTTTCTGTGAACGCTTTGGACACCTTTTTGCTTTCAGCTACTTGTAGTAACTTTTTAGCTTTATTATGCGGTGTTTTATTCGCGTTTTGATTTTTTGTTCTGCTTTTATGCTTTTTTAGTTGTTTTTGGATAACAACTTTTTTAGCTAGCGCTTTGAAACTTTTGTTTTGGCCCCTCCTTTGATTTCGTTTTTTCGCTTGTACTTTTTAGTTGTTTTTTTTGTATAGCAACTTTTTAGTAAGCGTTTTCGAAATCTTTCGCCGTTTTAGGGCTTCTTTTTTGGATCCGGGCTTTTTCTCGGACCTCGGGCGTTTGAGTACCTCCCTCTGTTGGGTCCGACTTTGTTGTTGGTCGGCCTTTTAAGCTATTTTTGTAATCTCTTTTTATTTGGCTTTTTGAGCCATTTCAGAGTTACTTTATAACTTTCCCTTTGTTGGGTTCGACCTTGTTGTTGGTCGGCCTTTTAAGTTATTTTTGTAATCTCTTTTTATTTGGCCTTTTGAGCCTTTTCAGAGTTACTTTATAACTTCTCACATTAATTTGAACCTCGTCGCTTTATCTTTGCCGACCTTGTGTGGTCTCTTGGCAAATGATTTTTTGCGTTTTGCCGAGCATAAATTAATGCGCCTTGGTGGGGTACTTTCTAGGATTTGTTTCATCATGAGGAAGAAGAAAAGAAAATAGAGAAATTTGATTAGTATTAAAAAAGAAAGAATATTTACAGAGTGTTTACCCTTTGACTAGGTCGGGTGTCTTACTTAACCGGGTGTCTCATTAAAAAACCCTTGTAGGGAAAAAGAGTACACCTTGGGTTAAATTTTTCTAGCTGTAGTACCGTCTTAGATTACAGGCGTGCCAGGCCCTGGGCAGCTCATTGCCTTCTAGGTCGGATATTTTGTAATAGCCTGTCCCTAAGACTTCTGTTACCTTGTAGGGTCCTTTCCAATTTGCAGCTAGCTTTCCTTCTCCTGACTTTTGTGTTCCGATGTCATTTTGGATTAGAATCAGGTCGTGAGTGGAGAAGCTTCGTTTTATTACTTTTTGATTGTATCTGAGGGCCGTCCGCCGTTTTAAGGCTTCTTCTCTGATTCGGGCTTTTTCTCGGACCTCGGGGAGGAGGTCGAGTTCTTCCTTTTGTGCTTGCGGGTTGCCTTCTTCGTTGTAGAAGATGACTCTGGGTGACCCTTCATCTATTTCGATAGGAATCATTGCCTCCATCCCGTAAGCTAGTCGGAATGGGGATTCTCCCGTTGTAGAATGTGGGGTTGTCCGATATGCCCATAGTACCTGGGGGAGTTCCTCGGCCCATGCCCCCTTGGCCTCTTGGAGTCTTCGTTTTAACCCGGCCAAGATGACTTTATTTGCAGCCTCTGCTTGTCCATTGGCTTGTGGGTGCTCGACCGAGGTGAATTGCTGTTTGATTTTTAGTTCGGCCACCAAGGTCTGAAAACTTGCGTCCGTGAATTGTGTTCCATTGTCTGTTGTGATGGAGTAGGGGACTCCGAATCTCGTGACAATGTTTTTGTATAGGAATTTGCGACTTTTCTGAGCCGTAATGGTGGCTAAGGGTTCAGCTTCGATCCACTTTGTGAAGTAGTCGACCCCCACTATCAGGTATTTGACTTGCCCCGGTCCTTGGGGGAACGGGCCGAGTAGGTCAAGTCCCCATTTTGCGAAGGGCCATGGTGCGGTGATGCTGATAAGGTCTTCTGGCGGTGCCTTGTGGAAATTGGCGTGTTTTTGGCAGGGGGCATATTTTCACGAATTCCGTCGCGTCTTTCTGCAAGGTCGGCCAGTAGAACCCGGCTCGGACCACTTTTTTGGATAATGCCCGAGCTCCGAGATGGTTCCCACACATGCCTCTGTGGACTTCTTCGAGGACGTTCTTTGTTTCTGAGGTCGGGACGCACCTAAGGAGGGGATTTGAGAATCCTCTTCTGTATAATACGTCGTGAATTAGCGTATAATTCTGGGCGTCTTTCGTGAGTCTTTTAGCTTCCTTTCTTTCGGCGGGAAAAGTTCCCGATTTCAGGTAGTTGAGTATGGGGGTCATCCATCCTTGCTGTTGGTTGGATATATTCAGTGTTTCTTCCTCTCTTAGCACGGAGGGAGATTGTAAGGTTTCCTGGAGGAGACTTCTGTTGTTGCCTCCGGGCTTGGTGCTGGCGAGCTTTGAGAGGGCGTCTGCCCGGGCGTTTTGTTCCCGAGGTATGTGCTGGATTTGTATTTTTGAAAAGTGGTGCAATTGTGCCTGTGTTTGGTCCAGGTATTTTTTCATAGTTGGGTCTTTGGCCTGGTAACTTCCATTTACTTGTGATGTGATGACCTGGGAGTCGCTGAAGATCGTGATTCTCTGGGCTCCGACCTCTTCGGCTAGCTTTAGACCTGCTAGTAGGGCCTCGTATTCGGCTTGGTTGTTCGAAGCCTGGAACTCGAATTTTAGGGATAGTTCTATCCGCGTTCCTTGGTCACTTTCGAGTATAACACCGGCTCCGCTTCCTGTTTTGTTTGAGGACCCGTCGACATACAGGTTCCACGAGAGTGGGGTTCCAGGGGTCTCAGTGTATTCTGCGATGAAGTCGGCTAGATACTGGGATTTTATGGCAGTCCGGGCTTCATAGTGGAGGTCGAACTCGGACAGTTCCACCGCCCATTGTAGGATTCGTCCTGCCAGGTCTGTTTTTTGTAGGATGTGTCTCATGGGTTGGTTTGTCCGGACTTTGATGGTGTGGGCTTGAAAGTAGGGACGGAGCCTCCGAGCTGTGAACACTAGGGCGTAGGCGAATTTTTCTATTTTCTGATAGTTTAATTCGGCCCCTTGTAGTGCCTTGCTTACAAAGTATATGGGGTGTTGTCCTTGGTCATTTTCTCGTGTTAATGCTGAAGCGACTGCTCGATGTCCGACCGAGAGGTATAGTACGAGCTCTTCCCCTTTTAAAGGTCGGGTTAGGATTGGTGGCTGCCCGAGGAATTCCTTGAATTCTTGAAAGGCTTTTTCGCACTCCGGGGTCCATGAGAAGGATTTCCCTTTCTTTAGGAGTGAGTAGAGAGGTAGTGATTTTATCGCTGATCCTGCCAAGAATCTTGATAGGGCGGCCAGCCTTCCATTCAGTTGTTGTACTTCTTTGACACACGTCGGGCTCTTCATATTGAGTATCGCTTGGCATTTATCCGGGTTTGCTTCGATGCCCCTTTGAGTCAGCATGAAGCCTAAGAACTTTCCGGCTTCTGCGGCGAGGGTGCACTTCGTCGGGTTAAGTCTCATGTTGTGTTTTCTGAGGGTGCCGAAGACACTGGTGAGGTCGGTCAGCAAGTTTCTGTCTTCTTGTGTCTTTACCAGCATGTCGTCGACGTACACCTCCATTTGTAGTCCGATGTGCTCTGAGAACACTTTGTTCATTAGCCTCTGGTAGGTTGCCCCTGCGTTCTTCAGCCCGAAGGGCATTACTACGTAGCAGTAGTTTGCCCTTGGGGTTATGAACGAGGTCTTTTCTTGGTCGGGTCCGTACATCGGGATTTGATTGTATCCCGAGTATGCGTCCATGAAGGAGAGATATCTATAGCCTGAGGCTGCGTCTACTAAGGCGTCGATGTTTGGTAGTGGATATGGGTCTTTGGGGCAGGCTTTGTTGAGATCCGTGTAATCGACGCACATCCTCCATTTTCCATTGGGCTTTTTTACCAGGACCACGTTTGCGAGCCATAGGGGGTATTTTACTTCCCTAATGAACCCTGCATCTAGTAGTGCTTGTACTTGTTCTTCTATTGCTTGCATGCGTTCGGGTCCGAGCTTCCTGCGTCTTTGTTGGACAGGTCGGGATCCCGGGTACACTGATAGCTTGTGGCACATCAGGTCGGGGCTTATGCCTGGCATGTCGGAGGCTTTCCAGGCGAAGAGGTCGAAATTTTCTTTTAAGAGGGTTATGAGTTCCTCTTTTAGGCCCGCTTCGAGGTTTGCTCCTATGTTTGTTACTTTTTCAGATGTGTTCCCGATTTGGACTCTTTCGGTTTCTCCCTCTGGTTGTGGCCGAAGATCTTCTCGGGCTTGAACTCGCCCGAGTTCTATTGTGTTGATCTCTTTTCCTTTTAAGCTCAGGCTTTCGTTATAGCATCGCCGCGCCAGTTTTTGGTCGCCTTTTAGGGTAGCGATTCCTTTTGCGGTAGGGAACTTCATACAGAGGTGTGGGGTCGAGACTATAGCTGCCAGTCTGTTTAGTGTTGGTCGTCCAATGAGGGCATTGTATGCTGAAGTGACGTTGACTATAATGTAGTCGATGCTTAATGTTTTAGATTGCTCGCCTTTTCCGAAGGTAGTGTGTAGCGAGATGTATCCTAAGGGATGGATCGGGGTATCTCCTAGCCCAAATAGGTCGGTGGGATAGGCCTTTAGTTCTTTTTCTTCAAGTCCGAGCTTGTCGAAGGCCGTTTTGAACAGGATATCTGCTGAGCTTCCCTGGTCAATCAGGGTTCGATGTAAGTTGGCGTTTGCGAGGATAATGGTGATTACCATTGGATCGTCGTGCCCGGGTATTATCCCTTGAGCATCTTCTCGGGTAAACGAGATAGTAGGTAGTTCGGGCAGGGGACTGTCTTCTCGGACGTGGTAGACTTCTTTGAGGTGTCTTTTTCGCGAGGATCTGGATGTTCCTCCACCTGCAAAACCTCCATTTATCATGTGAACGTGCCTTTCAGGGGTTCGCGGGATTTGTTCGGCCCGATCTTCGTTATCTCCCCGCCTTCTCTTCCTGGTCTCTTTTCCTTTCTCTGCTATGTATCTGTCGAGTTTCCCTTCTCTGGCTAGCTTTTCTATAACATTTTTTAGGTCGTAGCAGTCGTTAGTAGAATGACCGTAGAGCTTGTGATATTCACAGTATTCGGACCGATCTCTCCCCGCTCTCTTGTGTTTTAGCGGTCGGGGCGGGGGGATCTTCTCGGTGTGGCATACTTCTCTGTAGACGTCTACCAGGGAGACTCGGAGGGGGGTGTAGTTGTGGTACTTCCGTGGCTTGTCCGAGTTGGGTTCTTCTTTCTTCTTCTGTTCCCGATCTCGATCTCGGAGTGGGTAGGTTGATTCCTTCCTAGAAGAATCTCTTAGCTGGGAGGTTTCCTCCATGTTGATATATTTTTCTGCCCGCTCCTGCACCTCGTATAGGGAGGTCGGGTATCGTTTGGATAGGGACTGGCTAAATGGTCCCTCTTTTAGGCCGTTTGCTAGTCCCATGATGGCTGCTTCGGTGGGCAAGTGTTGTATGTCCAGGCAGGCTTTGTTGAATCGCTCCATGTATTCTCGGAGAGTTTCTTGGTTACCTTGTTTGATCCCGAGTAGACTGGGGCCATGTTTTGTCTTGTCCTTTTGAATGGAGAACCTTGTTAGGAATTTTTTGGTTAGGTCTTCGAAGCTGGTGATTGATCTTGGTGGCAGGTTGTCGAACCACTTCATGGCTGACTTGGTGAGAGTGGTGGGGAAGGCTTTGCACCGAATCGCGTCGGAGGCGTCGACTAGGTACATTCTGCTTCTGAAGTTGCTGAGGTGGTGACTTGGATCGGTGGTGCCGTCGTAGAGATCCATGTCGGGTGGCTTGAAGTTTCGTGGTACCTTCTCCTTCATGATCTCTTGCGTGAAGGGATCATGGTTACATTCGGGGGTGGTGCCGCGTTCTGTCCGGTCTTTTAGATTGGCCTCTATTTTCCGTAGTTTTTCTTCTAATTCTCTGCGCTTTCGAGCCTCCCTTCTCAGATATTGTTCAGTTTCTTTCTGCTTTTTTATGTCCTCTTCGAGTTGTTTCAGTCGGTTTTGTTGGGCCCGGACTGCTTCTAAAATTTCCGAGTTCTTTTCTTTTTCGGAATTTTGTGGATCTTTGTTTGGGAGTGATGTCTTTGGGCGATTCTGTTTGTTTCCTCCTGGAGTGCGTGGTGATAGAGGGCTGTCCGGTCGTTCTCCGGTGTCAACTTCGTCCTCTTGTTCTGATGCAGCGTGGTCATTGTTGAGAGGGTCGTCCGCCATGGTAAAGGGATGACTTCCAGGTCCCCGGCAACGGCACCAATGTTCCGAGGGTTACCTGAAATGTGTAGCTCGGTCGTCTTGGAGAAGCCCGAGGTGGGGGGACTGATGACCCGAGCTTGATATGCAGAGTGGTTGGTGGTTGTACCTGCAATGACACTCCGATGCTTAAGTTAGCATGGGTCCAAGCAGATATGTGTAGAATGTGGAATGTATGCCATACCTGGGTGCTCCAGTGTATTTATAGTAGTTGGCCGTGATCTCCCCTGGATAAGATATTCTTATCTTATCTTATCTTTTGGGAGTTTTATCTCTATCTTTGTGGAACCGCCTTTTCTAGGCCTTTTCGGCCTTTAGGTTTTGGGCTGCGTTCCTTTTGGTGGGCCTTTTTAGCTTTGTTGTCCGAGGTCCGACCTCAGGCGTGGGCCTTGGGACGAGGTCGGACCTTTCATGGATTTTGCCGAGTTTGGAGGAGTCCGGTCAGGGTATGAACACCACCTTTGTTGTGGCATATACTATACAAATGTAAGGTGATGAAATGTTCATGGTAGATAATATTTTTGTGTAAATAAAAGAATTTTGGTGTTGGACAACAAAATGTTCAAATTTTTTGGAGAAAAAAAAAAAGAAGAAAGTGACCTAAGCTACTGATGCAAAACTACATAGTAAGTATAAAATATAACATTTTTGTGTATTTTTTAATTTTAGTCTAAAAGATTTTAGCAAAAAGTTATGGAAGATAAAAAAATTATTCATGACTAAATTGTATGATTGATGGTGTAATCTTTTGAAAATAAATTTAGTTTATCTGATTCTTCTTTGGATTTGTTCATAATGTGTTTAAACAAATTGTTTTTTGTTAGCAATTCAAACATGTGATGCTTTGATGAGATGGTTTTATGTGTGATTTTAGGATTTGGGTTGACAAACCCAACTATTAACTATTCGATATCTATTTGGAAAAGGTAATTTTGTTAGTGTTGAACAGAAAGCTTAGCGTTTATCCCAAACTTGCTAAGATTCAAGATGTTGGCAACAAGGCGAATTTGTCGGTTGAGCATTTTCTTATTTTGTTAACAGTTGAGTATTGTTCATTTCAGCAAGAAGTCAGATATAAGAATGTCAACCAACCCAACCAATTCTGCTGTTGGTGTCTTTATTTCATGACGGTAATGAATCCAAGGTCAAAACTCACAAACACACCTTAAATTATGAATTTTTGAATAAATCAGTGTCATACTTGGAGATGACTTATTGATTATGCTCTTAGCTTAATTTCCTTTGGCACTTCGTTAGTCAATTTGAAAATGCAAAAAAATATTATGACTAGAATGTATAATGATGTAGATATTAAAATAACCACAGTTTTGTAGGCCTTTTCATCAACCAGTCCTATAATATATTGTCTTCATATGATGGTTACACCCACCTTCAAAGCATATGTCATTAAATCATATGATGTTCTACAATAGCATCGTAGCTAAATTAATAGGGTGAAAGAGTGATTACTTGCTGTATTTTACATTCAAAGATGCTTTTAAAATTTTTAAAGTGATGTTATACATAGGATCAAATATAAGGAAAGAAACAGAATTATATATTGAAATTTTAAACATTTATCAAAAGAAGTCTCTTGAAATTTAAGAAAAAAGAGTCAATGTAATATTGCTGGTGGATCAAAAAAACTAAATTTTTATCTGAAAATTATACTTTGATGAGTAAGCTTGGATAACGTTTGAGGACATATACCAAACTAACGAGAACAAGTGACCCAAAAATTTGATTCATGTGAATTTCTTTCTAACAAATGATTGGTATAAGTTATGCACAACAAATTTGTATTGTGCCTTGTCCATTTTTGGAGCTTATAGGGACTAGAATCTTCATTTTCGGACAACTATTTTGTATATCTTTGGGTGTAAATTTTGTTGGTTGATCCATGGTAAAAAAAATTTATCATTCAATAAACCTGAAAAATATATACTTCATTGTTTAAAACCCTTGATAATACCCGTAAAAAAAAAAGCGTTGATAATAACAAAATAAAATTTTTTATTTAATTGAATTGAATTTTTATGAACATTGAATTGTTTATTTTTTGTTTATAACTTAAATATGTCACGAGTTGATGAGATAATTTCATTATAATACTATTTAGCTCAAACAAAATTTGCTTATGAATACATCAAATACTTATTGTATAATGTGCTAAACTATAAAAGTTAAATGAGTATAAGTAGTGGCAATTTTATCCCCCATATCTTTGACATTGTCAACAAGCATCAGTTTATAAATTTCATAATAGGCTTTTGCTTCTTACTTTTTACAACTAAAACACATTCAAATAAGATAACATTTTTATTTTTATGGGAAAATATATATAGACTTCTTTCAAGTACTACTTATATCAAAAAATAAAAATTACACAAATACCTCTATTTGAACATTAAGACATGTTTAATTTATTATTCATTGACAAACCATTGTGGTTAACATTTTATATTATATTTTGTTTTTTCTTCGTTTAAATTGAACTTTACAAAGTGTGGTAAGTAATAGGTAGAACAATAAAATAAATTAGGATTATCAAAGTCGAATGCAATTTTAGAATTGTATTTATTAAAATATTTTTTTTAAAATTTCTAAGTGATTGATATTTGATAGTTGACACATTTACATAATAGTTTATATATATAAAAAGAGAAATCATTTCAATAATCTTCTTTTAATAGAAAGTTTATTTATTTTTTATAATTTTAGTTAAAATGTGTTATTAAAATTATGAATTGAAAAAAAAATTATAGAAATGATAAAAAAATATTAATTAAAATATTAAAAAAATTATCTCACTGCAAATATTAATATTATTTTTTTAACCGAATTAAACATCAATAATATAATAAAGATTAACCACTAAATATACATATATATTAAATAAATTAACTCTTTCAGTAAAAAATATAAATTTAAATATAACAAAATAGATTAATTAGTGCATGAGCCATACACATGATAAATTTCAATAATTTTTTATTTTAATTTCTACTTATTTTTTTAATACAGTAAGTGTGTTAGATTGGCATGATCAAATTGTTAGTATGAATGGTTATTAATTTTCAACCTTTGAAAAATTAGACCTTTTTTTATATGTTTGTTATGTAACAGTAAACTTAAACTTATAAATGTACAATTGAATTCCTACGCCTAAATATAATTTTAGCAGTATTTATTAAATATTATTTGAAAAGTTAACATAAATATCATATATATTAATGAAATACTGTTTGGCCCGGGCGTAACCCGAATTTTAGACTAGTTATAAATAAAGTAAGTATTTGAGATAATAAATACACACAATTACAGTAATAAAATAATCTTCATTCTCTCTCTCTTATACTATTTTCTCTTATACTTTACTACAATATAATTAAATATATCTATTAATATAATGATTCTAGTAAACATTACTACTAAAGCTATCTAGTTATATTTCATATTTCATATTTGTTATCTCTTCCTTATTTATTTATTTATTTAGTTATTTCATAACAAATCTTTTTTTCTCTTTTTATGAATTATTAAATCTGAGAATTTATACTTTTCATCTCATTTGTTGTGTAATAATTGTTTGTCTTGGTACATGAGTTGTTTGTAATTAAGGAGTTGTCAATCCGAAAGCAATTCAAATAAAGAATTATTCAAATTCAAAAATTCTTATTAACACTCATTATTGTTTTAAAATACGTTACAAAAATAATTAAAATTCTTGAAATATTTGTTGTATATGAATGCATGTTTTTAATAAAAATGTGTACGAATGATTAGTAAAAAATTTGTTATTTTTGAAAATTATAATTTTATTTTTAAACTTCCCTTTCATAGCTGATACATCCCTTTTTTTTCCTTGTTAATAGGTTAGTTTCCTATCCCAGTGCTCTAAAATTTCAGAAATAAAAGCAGCACAAAAAAATTCTTCAAAATAAAAATATTTTTTATTTAGTTGGTAATTTTTTACCTCGAATCTACTTGTAATGTTTTTTTTCTTTTTTAAAAATAATTCAATAAATTGTTATGTTAGAATTAGATCTTTTACTTATTCAGGAAAACAACTTCTTTTGAGCCAAAAGTTTGTTCTTATTTCTCTTTATCGTTGAGAATTCTTTGATAAAGTTACACTATGGTTTCATTCCATGTTTAATTAATGAGGTTCAATAACCAATATATTTGTGTTTGCTATAAAACACTCAATTTTATTTTGTAATCTCATGGATTCTAGTGATCCTTTTGATTTCTAAATGTTTCTTTGTTCATTCATTACTTGCAGATGTTGGTTTGATTTTATGGACTTAGGAGAGATAGAGGTAATATGCTGCAAGTACATTATAAAGATATAGCAGGTGAGAAGGTGTCAAACTATTTCAGATTCATAAAAAAATTATGGGATGGTTTAGCACCACCGTGTGTTGAGCTATTAAACTAATTTGTTTTGATGAAAAAGTTGTAATCCTAGAGACAAATTATGTAGGTGCGGGATTTTGCCAGCTTCTATAGAAAAATGTCCAATGTGTGGTAAAGAGACAGAAAATGTACGCCATTTTTTTTCGGTTGTGATGTAACATTGAGTCTTTGGGGCGATGTAGTATATAATATAGGTCTGCATTGAACATGGCCAGGACGAGCTAAGAAATGCTTCAAGTCATGAATTGTGTAACACCCTACCATACAGAGTCTTATGCTTAAGTCATAATTCAGAGATGGCAAGGTATTACGACCTCTAAAATAAAAATTAGTACGTATAGTAGTATGAATGATTGATTATAACTAGGAGCCTTTATAGAAAAAGGGGTAAACAAAAACCATCGCAACTCTAAAGCGCAACACTCCGATCGATAACGTAACGAAAAAGGATAATCCAACGCGTGATTGTATATATACAAAGGAGTGTCAAAAACAGGAATATCAAGACTCAAAATCCGGCTGCGAAGATAACCGGTCCGAGTATAACGATATATACATATCATAAAATAAGGAAAACCCCAAAGGAAACCCAAAGGGACACAAATACATCAAACCTATTCTCCAAAATCTCCCATAAGAGGAGTCATCACAGTTTGTATTATTTAATGGAGATAAAAGTGTCTAAGCAAAACATATAAACCAAAACATAGCCCCGAGAGCAAAGGATCTTCGCAATAAAAGAAGTCTCCAACATGCATCAGCGGGACGCCTCACGTCCTGCATCTGAAAACCACAAAATCCGCATGGGTGAGAACCAGAGGTTCCCAGCAGGTAACAGCTTCCACATATATAATACATAATAATAGAGGAAAGCCGAAGGCAATCCTAGAACTTCCTCCAAATAATATCAAAGCTTATAAACAAGCTAAACCATATAAGGCAACTGACTAAAGATTCTTCAGTCTAACTAATACTTCCCTTTCCAATTCCTTCAGACCTCCCAACCACCAGCAGGAGTATATTATAGCAAACACAGATATATCAGACAAAGAATATACAAGTAGGAGCAGTTAAGACATTTAGACAATTAGCAAGTAGTATGCAGTCAAATAGGCAATCTCAAACAATCCACATAGTATGCATATGATGAATGCCTGTCCCTAGTGGCCGATGATATCATCTTGTCGGTTATATAGCCAACCCGACAAGTCCTGGTCGCTAACCATTGGACTGTCCCTCTGTCGTGCATCCCCAAATTCGAGTTATACTCGTCATAAACTTGATCATAAACATGATCCATATACATCACCCTCACTGGTGAATATTTACGGGGGTTCGAGCTCATCCGGGCCTTTCACAGTGCCCGGCCACACTTACAACATAGGGTTAACAGAGCTTCGAATCTCAACCTGGAGCACGTGGTGGCTAGCCACTGCTACTACCCAAGGAAACTCGTACTCAGATAGTGGAAGTGCAATTTCACAATTATCAATAATTCAGCATCAACATGCATGAATTCTCATCCATGGATCAACATCCATACTAGCCATTCCGGCTCACGGTTCAATCCAGAACCAGCCAATATTCATAGCATACATAGCTATTCCGGCTCATGGTTAAATCCATAACCAGCCATTTCATTAACAATTATAGCCCTTCGGCCCATGGTATAACAAGCACTTCCTCCACCATCCTCCACATCTCACATAATCATCTTGATCCTCATTGATCATTCATATTTCCCTTGCTTCACTCGCAAGTTATCACATTCACTAGCCCCTTTTTAATAGCTAGGCATGCCATAATGATTTAAGACATAAATGGTGAGATCGGAGGCTTAGAAGTATGAGATTTGGCTTTTAAAACTCAAAAATCAACTTTGGGATGAAAACAGGGCCGCGCGTACGCGCACTCTACGCTCACGCGTGGATGGCCTCAAAAACTCATCGACGCGTAAGCGTCATGCACGCTAACGCGTGGATTCCAAACTTGCCCATCGACGCGCACGCGTCAACCTCGCGTACGCGCGGGTGTTCTCGTGCCCCAGGCACAACACCGGCACAGTTCTGGCATAACTCTCTGGAAAATGGCTGGGCATTGGGTGCAGCACAATCGGCACGCCCGCGCACATCATGCGTACGCGTGGATGGCGCTTTTCGGAAGATCGGCGCGTACGCGCCAGGTGCGCCTACGCGCAAGGGGTCATTCTGCTAAAAATTTTCTAAGTTAAAAGCTGCAGAATTTCACAGATTTACACCCCAATCTTCCAACGGACATAACTTCATCATTTCAAATCGTTTTTCACCCGTTCTTCGAACGGCATGGACATCCCGGATCCAATTTCATTTTTAAATAGATTTGGTACAAAACGGAGATCCGTAGTCCAAGTTATGTCCCGTCAAAGTATGCCCAAAAACCATATTTTCATACAAAACCACAATATGCCATTTTCAAAACAAACCATTTTCAACTCTTTCCAAAATCAATCAAAACATGTCAATTTCATCCCTTTTCTTTGAAATCAATTCAAATGTATCAAATTCAACATCAAGCCTCCTCAACTCACACATTGACACATAACTCACAATTTACCAAAATCACTATTTCACCATTATATACCACTTCACCCAAGTGGCTCAAACTCAAACATATTGACGTGTCATATACTATTCCTCATGCCAATTCTCAACAACACCAATTCCAATAAATCATCATGGTACACAAACAGCATCATACTCACCATCAACATGGTTCAACCCGCAATTCAACCATAACCAATAATCAAGCATATATTACAACATGCATATTTCTCATACATCATACCATTAAGGCATCAATAATCATCATCACATATATGACCACATCATATATCTCAATCATTCAATAACATCAACCATTCAATGCCTATCTTAGGGCCTCTAGCCTAAGTATTTCCTACCACATTACATATTAGATACGGGAAACCGAAACCATACCTTAGCCGATTTTCCCAAGCTCCACCGGAGCACTTCCAAACCACTTATCCACAAGCTCTCAAGGCCTCAACACCTCCAAGAACAGATTTTTCACCACCAAACCCTTTCCAAGCTTTTCAAAATCACCAATCAAGCTCCAATATCCACACATACACAACCTAAGCCACAACCATCATACCCATACACAACATCTCAAAACCCAAGCATCATAAAACAACAAAATACACTAGGGTTGAGAATATTACCACACCCAAGGTCCAAGGAGACAAGATTAACCTTCTCCTTCAAGAGAGTTGGGTCCTATAACATCAAAGAACCCAAAATCTCAACATTTTACCCATGAAACTCGAAAATAGGGGCTGAGATTTCGAACAGCAAGGTGTGGCTTACCTCAAGATTGATTATATGGGTTTTGTAGAGCTCTCCGCGGTGAACGCGTGGCCGCAAACGGGGCGGCAATCGGAGCTCTAGATCAAAAGTTATGGTGATTTGAAGATCAAGTGAGAGAGAGAAGTTGAGAGAATGTTCTTCCCTTCCTCTCCACCATTTCAGCTTGTGTGTGTAACAAATGAGGAGAGAGAGTGCTGAAAACTAGGGTTTTGGTTAAGTTATGTTGGGCCAAGGGCCCACTTTGGGTCCAATTGGCCCGGTTTGGCCCGTTCGGTCCAATCTTGGTCCGAATTCCATAAAATTGGTACCAAAATTCTCGTCTCAGTCTCCTCTATCACATTTAGCCATAAAAATCATGTTTTAGGTTTTCTAGAATAAATTCTCATTTATGGGTTAATTAGCTATTAATTAACCGGGTTTTACATTCTACCCACCTAATTGGGAATTTTGCCCACAAAATTCAAATGCAATTACCTGAGAATAAATGCGGATAATCCGTTCGCATCTCCGACTCAAGTTCCCAAGTGTGTTCCTCAACACCGCCTCGACTCCATGCCACTTTCACTAAAGAAACCTCTTTCCCACGCAACCGTTTGATACTAGTATCATCAATTCTGACTGGAGCCACTGGAAGCGTCAAATCTTCCCTTAACTGAACCGATTCAGGTTCCAACACATGGCTAGCATCAGGAGTGTACTTCCGAAGCTGCGACACGTGAAACACGTCGTGCAGGTTCGAAAGATGAGGTGGTAGAGCCATCCGATACGCCACCGGTCCAATCCTCTCCAGGATCTGAAATAGACCAATGTATCGAGGATTCAACTTCTTTGCCTTAATTGCCCTACCTACTCCCGTAGTCGGAGTAACCTTAAGGAAAACATGGTCTCCTTCCTCAAATTCTAAGGGCTTTCGCCTTTGATCGGCGTAACTCTTTTGACGACTCTGCGCCGTAAGCATCCTATCTCGGATTTTCTTGACTTGTTCAGTAGTCTCAGCTATCAATTCCGGCCCCAACAAGCCTTTCTCTCCAGCTTCATACCAACATAGCGGAGATTGACATTTCCTCCCATACAAGGCCTCATACGGAGCCATCCCAATGCTCGCATGATAGCTATTATTGTATGCAAACTCCACCAATGGCATATACCGATCCCAACTCGCCGGTTGGTCCAAAACACAAGCTCTCAACATATCTTCTAGTGTTTGGATCGTCCTCTCAGATTGACCATCTGTTTGAGGATGGTAGGCCGTGCTCAAGCTTAATCGGGTTCCAAAAGCTTTTTGAAATGCACCCCAAAACCTTGAAGTGAAACGAGGATCTCTATCAGAGATTATAGTAGCAGGTACACCATGAAGTCTCACAATCTCCTTTAGGTATAACCGTGCTAGCTCCTCAAGGGTGTAAGTCATCCGAATGGGCAAAAAGTGAGCTGACTTCGTCAGTCGGTCCACAATCACCCAAATAGCATCAAAACCAGTCCTAGTCCTTGGCAATCCCGACACAAAATCCATTGCAATACTTTCCCACTTCCATTGTGGAATCTCTAAAGGTTACAACATCCCGGAAGGTCTTTGATGTTCAATCTTTTCCTTTTGACAAGTTAAGCACTTTGAAACATATTCTGCCACATCATTCTTCATACCCGGCCACCAAAACATCGCCTTTAAATCATGGTACATCTTAGTACTTCCCGGGTGAATGGAGAATCCGCTTTTGTGTGCCTCCTTTAAAATATCTTGCCTCAAAGTGCCAACATCCGGCACAATGATCCTACCCTTGAATCTCCATAACCCATCTTTTTCTTCCGACACTCTCCACCGTTTTCCTTGCTCAATAGCCTGTAACACCTTCCATAACGCTTCATCATTTTGATGAGCCTTTAGGAGTTCGGACTTAAAATCACTTGAGATCTCTAATTGGCTCAAACACAAGGTTCCGGATACTTCTCGAGCGCCAATTTTCAGACTCTCAAATCCCTTGAGCAACTTCTCCTCTTGAAGCATCATCCAAGCCGCATATAACGACTTCCGACTTAACGCGTCTGCCACTACATTCGCCTTTCCCGGATGGTAATGTAACTCAAAGTCGTAGTCTTTCAACAATTCCATCCACCTCCTCTGCCTCATATTGAGCTCTTTCTGATCGAAGAGATACTTCAAGCTCTTATGATCAGAGAAAACTTGGAACTTAACCCCATAGAGATAATGCCTCTACACCTTCAAGGCAAACACAACCGCAGCGAGTTCCAAATCGTGCGTAGGGTAACTAACTTCATGAGGTCTCAACTGTCGTGAGGCATACGCCACCACATTACGATGCTGCATCAGCACGCATCCTAGACCCTTCAATGAGGCATCACAATACACCTCAAATGGCTCATTCGGCTCGGGTAACACTAACACAGGTGCAGTGGTCAACTTTTTCTTCAGTGTCTGAAAGCTCTCCTCGCACTCAGGAGTCCAAACAAATGGAGTGTCTTTACGGGTTAACTTTGTCATTGGCAAAGCTATCTGTGAAAAGCCTTTGATAAACCTTCGGTAATAGCCAGCTAAACCCAGAAAACTCCTTATCTCTGTTATGGTGGTTGGTTGCTTCCAATCCATCACAGCCTCCACCTTGGTTGGATCTACGGCTATTCCCTTCTTACTCACCACATGGCCCAAAAACTTCACCTCACTCTTCCAAAACTCACACTTAGACAGTTTTGCATAGAGTTTCTTCTCCTTTAGAATCTGCAACACGGTCCTCAAGTGTTCCGCATGCTCTTCTTCAGTCTTGGAATAAATCAGTATGTCATCAATGAAGACAACAACGAATCTATCCAAAAACGAACGAAAACTCTATTCATGTAGTCCATAAACACTGCAGGAGCGTTCGTCAACCCAAAAGACATTACAGTGTACTCGTAATGACCATAACGAGTCCTAAAAGCGGTCTTAGGGATATCCTCACCCCTCACCCTTATCTGGTGATAACCGGATCGCAAATCGATCTTGGAAAAAAACTCCAGCTCCTTGTAACTGATCCATGAGATCATCAATTCTCGCCAATGGGTACTTATTCTTTATTGTAACCTTGTTCAGCTGCCTGTAATCCACACAAAGCCGCATACTCCCATCCTTCTTCTTCACTAGTAACACTGGAGCACCCCACGGAGAAACACTTGGTCGTATAAAATTCTTTCCCAACAAATCCTCTAACTGAGACTTTAGCTCTTTCATCTCTAATGGTGACATCCTATAAGGAGCACTTGAGATTGGTCCCGCCCCGGGTACCAACTCAATAGCAAACTCAACCTCTCGGTTAGGTGGAAACTCATCAATATCATCAGGAAATACTTCCGAAAACTCACACACAACCGGAATCTGCTCCAACCTTTGATCATCACCCGAAACACCCGCGGCTAACAACATGATACCCTGACATTCGGTTCCGGAACAGTTCACCATCACCGAATTCAAGTAATAATTATTCACCACGACCGGCCCTTCAGTATCTTCCGGCATAAAGTACACCGACTTTGTAGAACAATCTAGCAGAACATGGTTCTTAGATAACCAGTCCAATCCCAAGATAAGATCAAGACCAATCATCGGCAAGCAGATTAAATTATGAACAAAATCACGCTGCTTGAACCTAAAGGAAACTTCCGGGCATCCTAGCCTAGTTACCATGGCTTCATGGGTAGCATTATACACTCTTAGATCATAACCTAAAGTTACAATCTTCAATCCTAACTCATGGGCTTTCTCAAATGCAATGAATGAATGCGATGCTCCCGAATCAAATAAAGCATTTAAAGTTTGTCCAGCCATTTCACAGTTACCTCGAATAAGTGTCTCAGATCCCTCAGCTCCTACAGCTGAAGTGGTGAACACCCGACCAGTCTGTTGTGCCTTTCCAGCACCTTGTTTCTGCCTCTCAGGACAATTTGCGGCTTTATGCCCCGCCTTTCCACAAGTGTAGCACAAACCCCATCCGGCCTTGCATGGTGCTCCCGGATGGTGACTCCCACATCTAGTACAAGCTTGATCATTCTGAGGCTGCTTCCAAAACTTCTTCCCTTGGAAATTGTTGTTGTTGTTGGGCCTCCTAAAAGAGCTTCCTCTCTTGAAAGACGGACCTCTAGGTGCAAAGCTCTTCCCTCGGTTCTGTGGGAATGATCCCTTTTGACTCCCTTTCTCAGCGGTTGCCCTCTTCACACACTCTTCAGCAACCCTACACTTGTTTACCAACTCGGAGAAAGTCCTAATCTCCATTGGTCCCACTGAACTGAAAATATCACTCCGGAGTCCTCCTTCATACTTAACACACTTCCATTCCTCATATTCCACCAGAGTCCCTTGGCACATACGAGAGAACCTGAACAGCTCCTCAAACTTGTCAGTATACTCTGATATGGACATAGTACCCTGCTTCAGCTGTAACAATTCAAGTTCCTTAGCCGTCCTAGCAGAAGTCGGAAAGTACTTCTTATAGAACTCCTCTTGGAAAACATTCCAGGTGATATAGTCATCAACCTGCTGCAGAAGACGTCGGATACCTTGCCACCAATGCGACGCTTCACCGACAAGCATATAGGTAGCAAACTCGACACGCTGTCCTTCAGGCACCACTTGCGCTTGCAGCGCTCGCTCTATAGCCTGAAACCATGTATCAGCCTCAGTCGGGCTAGTAGTTCCCTTGAACTTAGGCGGATTAACCTTCAAAAAGTTTGCCAGTGTCATCGGGCCCTGAACTCCACCTCCATCATTACCATGGTTGTTCATCTGTTGACCAAGAGCCTCAGCAGTGGCTTGCATAGCAGCAGCCATGTTCTCC